>NW_026067988.1:1202728-1342440 GCF_014885135.2 Alexandromys fortis
TATATGTGTGTGTGTGTGTGTGTGTGTGTGTATGTGTATATGTGTGTCTATCTGTCTGTCTGTATATATCATGACATATGTTTTTCTGTACTAAAGGTTTGTGAGGAATTATATTAAAAAGTTTTCTTAGATGTCACATAAAAACTAAAACAAATGAGATGATTATTATCTAATATGGCAAAACACATCACAAAAATATTTTTAAAGAAAACAAAATTTTGATCTGAGAGTGAAACTAATATGCTCAATGGGAAATGAGTGTGTGATGACTCTTTTGTGGTGATACAATGCTATCATTTATTAAATTAAAAATTTTAGTAGTTAAAATGCTATGCTTCACAAATGGCTAAACTGCGACAACTGAAATATTTCCATCCCTGTCCTAAGACAAGATTAGAGAAGAACAAAGGAAAGAACATGAAATAAATAATGTTTTGTTTTTAATGAAGAACTCCTGAGAGAAATATGTGAAGCAGCCATATTAATATAATTATAGAATAACATTCTATAAACTTTTCAAATTCTAAGAGTATTGTATATGTGATTTGATTAAAAATAGTTTTATTTTTGAATAGGAAAAGTCAACTAATATTTGTAACATTATGTCTTCCATTTTCTGTACAAAATATTTTGGCACATTTTACTGCTTTGCCATGGTGGGTACCAATGCATGCTAACTGTGAATGTAGACCCTGGTTAGTTCAAAGTTCATTATATCCTTAGCCTCATAGCCACTGCCTTGTCTCTCAATGGACACTTTACATGTAGTTTGTCACAATTATTTGGTAATCTCTTTCAGTGTAACTCACACAACAAAAGTGACACTATCCCTGTCACACATCAGCAATGTCCAAGCTCTACTGATTTCCACATTCGAGACAATGAAGAAAGTCATTCCGAGGTATGAATATGTCCATAGAGCGAGTTTAGTACTGAGACATGGCCATTTTCTCTGAGTTTTAAATATACAGTGTTGACTATTACAGATGTTTTTGTGTGTCTGTTCTCTTTTTATGGCCAGATTTTTATACTAGTGCTTTAATATAACTGGAAGTAAACAATATTTGAAAAATATGTCCATGAATCATATTCTCTCTGAAAATAGTGTCATGGTAAATTTAACATGTTCATAAGAGAAAATCTTTGCTTTAGCTATTTTTGGAAAAAATAATGAGTTACCTTCTTTAGGAGTTACATGATTTTGGTTGATTCATTTTTATTAATTGAGATAAGGTATATGCATAATAATGCACCAGAAGTTATAATTTTCACATAAAGATATAAAAGACATTCTTGGCTTACATACACGAGTTATGTTGGGAAAATGTATTAACTCTTCACCTTTAAAGTCATATTTCTTCAAATTTGATTAATTGTCTGTATGATTAAACAATATTTTTAAAAAGCTGTTACTTTTTTAAATGATAATTTTATTCTCAGTTAAATATGAAAATTCTATTTACTTTCTTATTATGCCATGTTGTGATCTAGCTCATTATGCCTACGCTATTGTGTTGGCTGTAGTTAGAAATGTGTTTGCCTTCGTGTGTGTGTATGTTTGTGTGAGTGTGTTCATTAAAAAACACACATTATTTCTAGTATTAACAATTTTAAACATTTTTCTTACTATTTTAATAATTTAACTAAAATATAATTACATAACTTCTGCACATCTTTACCCCAGCTATTCCCTTACCATCCTAGGTCCCTCCCTAGTACAGGGTCTTATTTCTTTGATTATTAAATCACACAAATAATTAAATCAGTATATAAATTTCAATACTGTTATGTGTTCTCACATTATTATGTAATAGATAAAATATCCATATTGAAAGATATTACGTTATATTTGTTATATATAATTTGAAACATGTTTTTATATCACCTACTTTCTGAAAACATTGAATTCATGAATAATATTGTATTTGTTGTTCAGTTTGTCATGAATAGAATTTTTATCCAATTCCTCAAATTATGAAAGAATATTAACAGTTATCAAAGGCTCTTTTTTGTTTCATTTTGTTTCATTGTGTTTGAAACAGTTCTGTCATTACCTTGTAAAGGACTATATCATTTTGAAAGGCTTGATATAAAAAAAATTGATAACAGGAATAAAGGTTTTTGGAAAAATTCCTTGAGGTTACTAAATACTAAAGAAAAAATTTTAGGTTATATTACTGTGCAATTCTATTTTTACATATTTTTATCTATTTCATAAAAAGTACATATTTTTAGTATTGCATATATATGTGAATTTCTCTCAGGTTAATTACTTGACACTTTCAAGGGCAATCACTTCTGATTATCTCTTTGGTTTCCATAAACACTATGTTTTTTTCAGAACCAGGAAAATACGATACCTACATATTTACTAACAATAATAGCATAATATTCATTATGGTGAGGAAATTTTTCATTCGTGACGATTTAAATAAGTAAAAAACTGGCATATTCAAAACAGTCTAACAGTAAATAAAATCCAAGTGTATTTCAAATATTTGAAAATTGCATATTTAATGTCTGTGTTTTTTAATGATAAACAAATAAATCTCATAATTTTTTTGATGGCTGTATTTTATAGAAATTGTTGTCTTAAAATATTCTTATCTCTTCAGAGATTTTATGAGATAAAAATAATTTTACACTCATATATTTTAGAGACTCACACTGCACAAGAGCTATATTGGTCTTTTAGTCAAATAAGAAAAAATATATTATTAGTTCAGTAAATATAACACTGGTAAAGGAATTTTACTTTGCTATATTTGGATACATAGATGTAAATAATTTTAAGAAAATTTTGTCCCAGAGATATTCATTTGACTATTATTTTTATAAGTTATTACAATGTGAATAATTCTTAACACAGTCAGTTTTTGGTTTGTTAAATAGGTTCTGTGTTACAAAATTTAGAAGAAATAAGCAACTTATGCTTTCATAGATTATTCGCTGCATCATATGTTGTTTCTATCTATTTCTATATAAATTCTTTCATCATTTTTATGTATTCATCATAAACTTAGATTCTTTTATTTGGGTAACACAAATTAGATTCCATGGACTTAAAAATTAAAACACATGGATTTATGTATGTTAAAGGGTGTATGTACATGGTCTTAGTTTAAGGCGAGGCATGACTGTGATCAAAATAATTGTACAGAATTATCAAAGCATTAATAAAGATAAATAAAAATATAGTACTTCTAATTCCTTAAATGTACATTTTGTTACCAACATATGCTTGAGGTCTGATATTTCTTAAAAACTGAAGCATGGAGAAAAGTGTATTCTATACTGAGAGCTCAAGTAAGATTGCTGAAGGATAGATGTTTATTATAAATACTCATTACTCATGTATCAATTAATAAAGTGGTTAGTTTTAATAATCAGTTTCTAAAAAGTAATTTATCAAATGTTTATCACTTATTAAGATGAGCAAATAAATAAAGTTGATTATAACCTACAACATAATCTTCTAGAAGGCAATCTTATATGAAATATACATAAAATCTAGTAAATATATGTACATTTCAATTATTAATTTTTATGAATTCATGTTTTATTTTCATTAATAAACTAAAAATATTCTATTTTTATAGGTAGATATTTAACTTTATAGGTCTACCTTCCTAATGTCATATTCTGAGTAATTAATGTCAATTTATCTGAATTAAGTTATTACCTTTATATCACCACATTTGATATGAAGTTAAAGCAAGACTGGCAAGACTAGTGGGATTTAAACATCATAAAATTATCATCCTTAGTCTATTGCTTCTTATCTAGAGATAATTATTGCTTACTTATAGAGAAATGCTAATATCTGCTATTGAGATATTTTGGTCCCAGACACTGCTCTAAGTATTTTGTATTCATTACATTAATTCTTCTAATCTATCACTGAATATAAAACATGTTATAATTGCATGCATTGCTGGCTTAAAAATGCAGTCAATTAAACTCTGATAAATGCTTATTTGCAATTTTTGAATATAAATCTTTCATGTACATTAGAAAAAGGATTTTTTTAAAAAAAAAATTGTTAAAATATTGATTTTTTTATGCTGATTGCAACTCCATTCACTAGGTGTGATAATTACTTTCCCTTTATAGATGGCGAAACTGACAATGATGTTGGCTAGTTCAATTGAGTAAAACACAATCACGGCCATATGTATGCTCAAAACCAAAGAAAGTTAACTCTGTTAAGGCAATGCTTAAGTAGAAGCAATCGAAACAAAACACCCATAGATGGTTTCACTGTCATGGAGCAAACATATTACAAATTCCTACAGATAACTGATTACATAGTGATAACCTCAGGACCACAGAGATGGGTTAGCCTAACCCGGGTCAGAATATGAGAAACTTATAGCATAAAAATTGCTTCTGTCCTAGGCTTTCTGATGTAATGTAATGATTCCACCTTAAAAGTGCACAAAAGTGGTTTTCCAAGCAAATGTCAAAGAAAATACTTCATACTTGAAATTCTTTCTTAAATTAGAGTTCAAATAAGGTACAAAATTGAAACTGTCATGTTAAAGCTTCTTTTCCCCTTCTACCATACCTTCTGTCACCGAATAGACAAAACACGGTAGTGGTTAAAATAGGAGCACGGAAATGGGAAGGCACGCATTATTTTATACCATTTATGCCTATCACCTGACTAAACATCTTTGATCTATACATTTAGCTGCCATTTCCCATCTCTCAAACATCACTCTCTTGAGCGATACAGCAGCATCAGATACAGATTAATAGAGCTGTGGAATTGGTAGGGAAAGGGCTTAGAGTTAAGGTATCCATACACCCACAAAACACCACCCAGCACACACGTACATACATTCATATCCATATGAATAGCTGTTCCCCGTCACTGTTTTGATGCTTGACCTAGAGAAACCTCACAAAATGGTTTAATATTCGGTATCTGAAATTTTCAGATAAGATTTTCCTTGTAGGAATAAAATTCACATTTCAACATCAGATGGAAATCTTGGCTTTAAAAGTTCGGGAGACTTGTGGAAGGGCTTGTGAATAAGTGTGAGATTGAGCTGGCAGACCTTGGAAATGTGGCAGTTATTGCAAGTGTAAAATTCCTAGGGGCAGATGGTTGATGAAGATATCCCAGAGTGGGCAACTGCAGCAAATCTGCACAGCAAATGGAGAAAACATTTTGATAGGAGAAATATTTTTGACCTTTTATGTAAATTTTAGCATAGTGTTTGGTGAATTCACGAATCAGGAAGACTTATCAGCAGTTTTGAGAAGTTACCAACTTTATAAAATATTATGATAGAAACATTTAATGGAGAAAGAATGTGTCATCGAGTAGGTAAGGGGAGCATGTGGGAAGAAAATGTAAAATACATTAAAATACTACTAATACTATATGTCATATAGTTTAGATTAAAAGCTTTTTAGAAGTAATGTACAAAATAAATACAGTCTTTCATTATTTAAAGCAATCCATGGGTGCACCTTGTGCCCAGGTCACCAACCAAAGGTACAGAACAGAAATCAGTGCTTGCAGGACAGCTCTGAATTCTGGAAGACAGCAACTGCAATAAAAGAAAATGCTAGTCATCCTCTGCTTTCAAATGTTAAAAAAGGAAAGGAAAACTCCAGAACATTACTCACATGTATTTTCTCACTTTGTTTAGATGTAGTGATTGTTTTATGAAAATATGCATATACTATATATATAGGGCTCAATATAACAGCCTTTTACCTGGTGTTGATATGTGTTTGTGTGTGTGTGTGTGTGTATCAGGTATAGATTTTCTTTCTTATATTTCTCATCCACAGAGATGATGTTGAATTATTTCCTCAGGGGAAGCAGAACAAATTATCCTTTATCTCCTTTCTTTTCTTTTCTGCAATTGTGATTTTAACTAAAGATGATTCATAAAATATTCTGTTTTGTTCTTCTCTTCCATCTTCACTTATGATTATTTTGGAAATGATACTGGATAAAATATATTAATATTATACAGCATTAAGTCATAGATTTTTTTTTTTTTTTTGGTTTTTCGAGACAGGGTTTCTCTGTGGCTTTAGAGCCTGTCCTGGAACTAGCTCTGTAGACCAGGCTGGTCTCGAACTCACAGAGATCCGCCTGCCTCTGCCTCCCGAGTGCTGGGATTAAAGGCGTGCACCACCATCGCCCGGCTATAGATCCTTTTTTATATATATTAGATGTTAGAGCATAAGGTAATAGACAACTATGCGTGTGTTACTTTGAAAGCAGCATTGAATGTTTAGAAGCTTAAGATGCCTGATAAAACCAACACAGAAATATAACACACTAGATAGGGAATATATTGTCAGAAGACTCCAGTAAATATTTTGAAGTAGTGCAGTTTCCTATAACAGAAAAGTGAGTTTAAGTAAAGAGCTTGTATGAAATTTTTGTTTTTGTTGCTGTTTTAGAAAATACACTGGTTCTTTAGTTCAGTTTCCCAACTCCTATTACAAAGCCACAGTCTGGTTCAAAATACAGAACTAGACAATCAGCTCTCACAGTCTTAGTTAATGTAATATAAATGCATGTATAATATACATTATTTATATAAACACACACTTTTAGTTGTAGAGATGACAATTCAATGATTTCCAATGTGAATTTAGTAAACTTGTCTTAACAATGTTTAAACAGTAATTGGGAATATAAGTATTCACATGTAAACAAACATTTCTGCAAACAGATTTGAATTTTTGAAAAAATTACTGTTGAATAACTTTGAATTCACTATATTTATATATTTATAATTTTATATATATACAATTGCATATTTGTCTATTTCTCTAAGTGGATAGATGGAATATGCAATAATAGTGTGTTCTAGGAGTACACAACAATAGGTATTTCAGTGATAAATGAGAGTTTATGAAGTATTTTATAGCCTTATGAACTTATTCAATAGAGATTCTTGAAATTTTTAGATGACTTCCTTATAGTTTGCAAACACATGTAAATAAATGAGCATTCAGATTTCCCACAGACTTAGGATTTTTCCAGTTATTTAAGTCTGTATAGAATGGCCCCCCTTTCCTGCTTCCTATTCAACACGTGCTGGCAGTTCCTGCTTCACCACGGAGTGAGTGGGCTTGGTTGCATTCTCAGGAAGAGCCACATTTGACAGATCTGCTGATGGTGTCAACAGTGGTCGCAGCCTTGATGGACGGCACCAAACCTTGAGGTGGCCTAGTTCCTGCTAATTAGTTGTTTGAAGTCACTCTGTGTGCCACAGGCAGGGACTTATCAGCCAAAGACATCTTTACCAGTCAGAATGACAACTGTGATGCAGCTGCTCTTGGAGAGTGCGGCATACACAAAGAGACAGGGAAAGGCCTTGCAAGCAAGTGACAACCGCAGTGCTTTAGATGAAGCCTGCTGAAGAAGTGATAAAAACAACCAGAGTGAAAGCCAGAAAATAAAAAAAAGGACCAAACCTATATTTTTTGGGTGAGCATAGGTACCACTCATAAAATGAAAATAAATATTACCACTCTTCAAGAACAGAATGTAGATCTAGCTGCTTCCTGAATACATATGCAGCAAATGAAGTTGCATGCTGTTGTGACTAATCCAGCCCAAGCATATGCTTCTGGAATGAACTCAGATGTGCCGCAGTCTCAAAACTATTCTGTGCACGTCCATTTGCAGGGACTGGAAAGCTTACCAGCAATGCTTGTATTTGAACACCTGGAGAGTACACAGGCATAAATGATGTTTTGTGTAATACCTCAGAGAAGAATAAAAACCATCAGCATGCATATGTGGACTTTATAGAAATGAGAAAAAGCTAATAGTAGCATATATTTAAAGAAGTGTATGTACATTGAATGAATAATGAATGATATGATTTTCTACTCATATGAAGCATGAGGTTCTCTCCTTGACCACTATTTATATGATATAGAATCTGACTAAAAGCTAAAAGAAATTATAGTTAGAAGTGCATATTCCTAATCTAATTAAACAAGGTTTTTTTTCATATATATATACCACGTATTTAGCAGCTTTACGGTATGAATAATTTTGAAATTTCCACCAAAATGCTTTAATGATATCACTAACACCTTGTAAAACAAATATAATCACATAAACATTATAAGATTTGTAAATTTTCATGTAAACTCTTGAAAACCTGATAGTGAAAGATACTTGAACCAGAAACTAACTTTTATTTGAAAAGGCATTGCTATGCTTATAAAATATAAGTATCCTATTCTGTAGTCACAGAATAAGACTGTAGTCACAGATAAGGTGACCTGGCCTATATAGTTTAAGCGTCCAGGAATCTAGGTTGGATGAGGGTAGCATTGTAATTAGTTCTTACCGTTGATTCAGGCATGAAAGTCTGGATTGAAGACATATTGTGAAACTGCATATTGTTTTCTGACATGTGGGTGTGTCGTAGGACCGGAGTGGAACTGGAGGGTTGGAAGGGGGGTTTTAGAGAGTGGGGTGACAGTGGTGGGAGGGGAAAGAGGACGGGTGAAGTAGGAAAGTGAGTTTCATACATTTAATAGTCACTGCTTTAAAAGTCTAGCTACAGGGGAAGGCTTCTTTACTTACTTTCACATTAAATACACATTACGCTAATAAATTAAATAATTGAATGCTGAAGAAATGACTAAGGGATTTATCCTCTTGCAGTGTACCTGAGTTCCAGTTCCATGTCAGGCAGGTAACAACTGCCTGTATCTCAAACTCTAGAGAATTTGACACCCTCTTTTTGCCTCTCAGGGCACCTGCATTCATAGACAAACATATCCCTAGAGAGATACATAGACAATCACACATACAAATTAAAAATAAAATAAATCTTTAAAATCTATATGATGCAGATCACATGAGTAACAAATTCAATTTTGAATTTTTTTTTAATCTGCATGTGTGTTAACCTAAAAACTGAGAAAATGAGTTTACACTGGATGGTGGTGGCACATGTCTTTAATCCCAGCACTCGGGAGGCAGAGGCAGGTAGACTTAGGTGAATCTCCAAGTTCAAGGCCAGGCTGATTTACTAGAAGAGTTTCAGAACAGCCAGGGCTGTTATATTGAGGAACCCAGTCTAAACAAACAAACAAACAAACAAACAAAATACCAAAACTCACAAGAAGATAAATTTACACAGAATCACTCTAATTCTTCAAAAAATAACATTGACTTTTTTTTTATTTTTGCTCAGAAAGACACTGAACTTCTGACCTAATGTATGTTTGTATCATATTTATAAAAAATGGATTTTAGAATAAATTAATCAGATTTCTCTTATAGTCATTCCATTTTTACACTGTGAAATTAGAAGGAACCTAGGAATAGTTTGTTATCTATGTAAGAATATACACAAGAGACAAATTTTGGACTTAAAACACAAGGACAACCATATTTAACGAATGTTTGAATCTATGAGTTTGAAAAGACTTCAGATCCACATGGAATAACATAGGTGACATGGTAGAGAGGCTGAAAATTCAATTTTAATGGTGACTAGTAGGGCACATAACAATCTGAAGATCAGAAACTGACTAAGAAGGGGTTTTGTTGTTGCTTAATATAAAAGTGCAACAAATAGAATAAAACAATTAATTAAAATGAAATTAAAATAAGAAAACAGAATTCAAGATTCAAGTTAAATGTAATGAATTTATTGCATGCAGTGTGGCTAAGTGCCATTTTACTTAATTTTTATCTTAGGAGTATTTGTTTTTGTGTTCAGATGTATTTGCAGTGTCTCTCAGTATGGCATTATGGGTCAATTTCTAAGGTTTGAGAGCCACTGGTGAAAACAAATAACTCACACTTACTTACCACTTATCATGTACCGGGCACTCTTCAAAAGCACTTTGATTATATTAAGTGAACCAACAGCTTCTTGGGAGAAAAGCTCCTATGGCTCTTGTTTACAGCTGAAAAGGAAGAAACCATCACTCAGCAAATAAATGGTTGGAAAGGGTTTCAACAAAGAAAGGCAGTGTGCTGAGCCAGTAATCTAAGGATTTTGACAAAGAGGACAGAGGGTCCAGGCAAGACATTGGCTGCTTGACTTTCAGTATGATACAGTATTGTTCTACTTCATCAGTTTCTCTATTCTATTAGGCTAAATTCCAAGCTTGGGTCAGAATTTGCTGACTTGTGTTTTGCGGATCATTTGTCTAGTCTGAATGAGGCCAAACATTTCTTTTCTCAGGAGTTGGATGCATGACGCTGTAGCTCAATGTCCAGGCACTATCCAAGTCACTCTGTGGCACTGGGTTCAATTCCCAGCACATAATATCACTATCTCACATGTTTAAGACTTAAAACTGGAATCTTAACAATGGACAAAATTAAAGGAAATTCCACAAAATAAACATTAAAAATGTTTTTAGCGTTACATAAGAAATCACTGCAGCAATGAGCTTTTCACTTTTAATGTTCCCCAATCTTTGCCTGCCCCAATTATTTTCCCTCCATATTTTCAACTGAAGATCTATTTTCAAATGGAAAAAAATAAAAATGCCTGATGATTGCCACATGATCTAGAAAGTGACTGTGAAATTCTGAGTGCACCAATACTCAATCAATAAATAACTAAAACAGAAAGAAAATAATGTACACAAAATACAACTAAAGTATGTTGTATATCATAGTCTATTAACATACAGAAATAGTTTTATATATACCTCAACATACTTGATAGAAAGAATTTATAGTTTTGCAAATTCAATTCTTAGTATTCTTTTGGTGAATAGTTTTTCTTTATGTTTTACCAGAAATCTATGCTGTTTTAAATGCTCTTTCTGTCTACATTTCTTAACTTTGAACTATTGCGTATTTAGAACATAGCATCCTTGGAAGATTAGTGTCTAGAACAAAAATTCAGAAAATATGATTCTGCTGGTTAATTTTGAGCATTTTTAAACGTCTATTCTTTCCCTTTCAAATTTTACAGGAGCTATATCATTGGTTTTAGTTGGAGGCCATTTTCTTTATTCATTTAAAAAATCACATTATATAACAAATTTCCTAGTTGAGATATTGGAAATTTTCAGCTCACAGTGGGAAGGAGGAAGTAAAAGCATTTGTATGTGCACATATGAGTGTGCATGCTTGCATGTGTAACTATGTGCGCGTATGTGTGCATGTGCATCCATGAATATTTATTCCTGGTTCATAATGAATCTAAAATGTGAAATCTGATGAAGACTTTTGTAAAACTAGTATGTATGCATATGGAAATCAGATGAAAATCTATGGATTGAAATAACTTGGGATAGCACAAGAGGTAATACTACGTCAGTGTCACAGACACACACACAGACAAAGGCCTTACTGCAGGGTGCTTTTCTGTGTCAGTCCTCTAAAATTAAGGGCATAAAACAATAATATCAATGATTGCTTTGAGTTAGAATACAAAGAAACCCTTAAGGCAAAGGCAATGGGGAGACTTTGGGATGAGGAATATTCTATCACTTGTTTGGAATGATTCTCAATTCTCTAGAAATATGGCAAAAAGTTCAGTTCTGAGATGAGCTGTTGTAAACACATTGGATAAAGTTAAGTAGGAGATTGGTCAATGAGATTTAAGCAAGTAGATTAGTTAATTGTCACTAAAGTTAGGCCCTTGGCCTGCCACTACAACCCAGACACAGCGAAACTCAAGTGCTTCTCAAAGAACTTGTTTCTGTGTTCTTTAGAAAGATAGCCCTCTGTTTAAAAAAAAAAAAAATCAACAGCACAGAAACCAACCCAGACAAACACACCAACCTCCACTACCCATCTCGATAAGAAAAACAGTGTTCCACAATCACATCAGTTAAAGTGCTTTTTCCCCTTTAAACATATGTACACTGGTAGAGGTGGCCATGAGTTAAGTCTAGAGCCAAGACAACATTTCAGGAAGGAAGAAGCTTAATTTAGAATAATACTGACATCTTAGTCAGGATCTATGACTGTGTGTTTGTCAGTGCTCAAGATTCCATTCCTAAAAGGGTGAATCTTACTGTATGCAAATCACAATTCAAGGAGCCTGACATTTTAAAAATGTAGTCAAGAAAAATGTCATCATTGACTCATTAATGTTAGAATGACAGCAATAAAGACAGGATGCCATAGAGAAAAGAAAAAAAAAATGAGACTATAACCCCATTAAAAATACAACTGTTTTTCTTCCATGGATAGAACTTATTTTGTTGGTGACTTGGTAGTTCACATACCTAATTATTCCCAAGATCATGCCAGTATTACAAAATATAGATCATAGTTTTATATTTATAAAATATGTTTTCTTATATATCTATGCTTAATGGATTCTTCCTAAAAGAAAGACACCGTGACCCAAAGGAATCAATAAGCAGACATTTGCAAACTCACTGTCCCTGTTGCTTGCAGATGGCTCCATTGTAAGATTTCTTTTCAGTGGCAAGTGATATACATACTTAGGTGAAAGGCGCCACAGCAGGAGCGATCTTTGCTTTACAGAGTGAGGCTTTTTCTCAGGATGCACCAATACAACTGCACAAAGAGAAAAGAGATGCTCTCTGTGCTGTCTCCTGTACTGCTGAATGCTCTATTTAATTCCCCAACCAGAGAATGTTCCGTCGCCTTGTGATAGCGACTCAGAGGGCAAAGTCCTCGGCTTCAACATGGAGCAAAGGACAAGGGGCTTGAGATACAATGGACCAAGTTTTCCAGGGAACATCCAGCTTTACATGTCTTATTAACAGACTCAAGTCTCTTCTGCGTCTTCAGCCAGTTCATTGAAAACACAAATGCTCCCTCACCAGCACCTGTAGGCATAAACGCCACAAACCCTATTAATCACAACTACTGCCTCTTGGATGCTCTCGGGGACCTTGAGAAATGGAAGGGATCCCTTAAATGCTGGAACAGGAAGCTCTTCGATCATAAGCCCCCAAGTTATATTCCACTCCATGACGAAGAGCAATAAAACGAAGGGGGCTAGATATATGCTTAGTTTAAATAAACCTGATAACTTCTATAGCTGCTTCTTTCAGCCTTAGCTGGGCACAGACGTACTCAGTCTGCAAAGTAATCATGGCTGTCTCAATAAACCTCAGCCTGTAATGGTTCTTACCACATTTACTTTCTCAACACGAGGCTACCTTACAGCTATCTGCTCGATTATGGGCAGAGTTCCTAGCAGTTATTGATAACCATACCACAGACTCTGTATCTCAGGCAGCCCAGGCGGGAGGAATGCAATCAGAGCTGGGAGCTTCCGAACCTGGATGTGTCTTGCTGAAAGTTGAACATGACGACTCAGTTTTACAATGGAGCTTGTGATTCACACGAAGCAGCAACTTCCCATGGCATCTTTATTTTTAGTTCTCTGGCTCGACTGTGGAAAATTATTATAGGAAAATCACAGCTTCCATAAGGAGGAGTCTTCACTGCTTTTAGGAGGTTTTAAACGTTGGGAAAATTCACAAACACTACGTAATGCATTTCTCCATGGAAAGGAGCAGAGAGGTAAATCTTTGTTTATGAGGATAATGAAGCAAAATAGCGGGAGACGGTCAGTTTAAGGTCCCCTTTCTTACCCTCTCTGAACCCTGATTCCTATTCTTTAGGCTCTGGCTGCATAAAAACAAAATGCCCTCTCTTCTCAGGCCTGCCTTCCTCTTCGAAATTCTCTTCTGTATTTCAAGTCCATTTCCAGAGTACACAGCTAAGCTAAGTTAGGTGAATATGTGGTTGAGGGACCGGTTAGTTTTGACCGTCTCTCTCCCACATGTTTTTCACTGAGATGCCAGTGAGTAAAATGATTCAGCATTACAGCCAATGGTGTCTGCAAGATGAACACGGTAAAACCATCCCACAGTAGTTTGATATATTAAATTGACTGCTCCAAAAATTGTAAAATACAGGGAAAAATGTATTGGAGTATTGCTTGTTTCTAAATGAATCACTATAATTCACAAATCACAGAGAATTGTTCCTTAACTAAAAAATGATATTACAATGCTTAGATCTGCTAAAATAGATTTTCGTATATTATTTTGATATAGAAAATGACACTCACATTTTGCAATTAAGTTACTTTAGTAGTTTTAGAACCATGAACATGCTCTTATCTCTGAATCAGTACCTAGTTTATTCATAATACAAAAAGTGTTATGAAGTCAAGAGACTGAAGTAATCTTTACAACACAAATCTTTTTAATAAGCACTTCAAGCTGAATATTAATAATTGATGTATTAGCAAGACCATAGGTAACATCATTGTATAGCAACAACAGCTGCAAATAGATGTTTCAGTGATTTCTTATGATTATGAGCACATGTTTTTTTTTATAGTTCTTTATACTTGCAAGTCTGCACATTAATATCAAGGCTAAAAGTAATTGTTCTTTTTCTATTTCATGATTGCAAAGGAAAAGGGGCATCTGTTCTAGGGGAGAAAGAAGTTTTGTGTTTTACTTCATTTATTTTATGAGACAGAATGTTCTTCTCAGATTTCAATACAAGCACAGGTCCTCGGCCTTTCTAGGCTCAGTGGTACTGATAGTAAACTGAAGAGGAAGGAAAGGCGGGTGACTGAGACACCCTCATCCCACTGACGACACTGGAGCTGCTCAGATTTGTTGGGATGCTGCCCAGACAGCTACTAATAGAAACCATGGGCCAGGATGTGAACTTGGCACTGGGTGCCAACATCGCAAATCTAAGAAGAAAGCATTGCAGAAGAATGTCTGAAATAATGTAAGAAACTATCCAGAATCACGGGTTGGGGTTTCTCTGTTTACTGGTAGATGAGTTAGGGAGACAGGTAGAGAACATAGAAGGATGCAAATGAAATCAAGGAAATATTGGAAGTAAAGAGGACTTAGCTCAACACTCAGCATTGAGTAAGGGACCCAGGAATGTATATATTTCCAAATGAATAAATTAGGATAATAGGGAAGTTCTATGTTACAATTAGCTTAAAAGAATTTAGTTATGGAATCTTAAGTAACTTCTGACTAATTTGCACTTTCTTAAGGGCTTAGGCTGCTTGATTCTTCAGATTCCCCAGAGCTTGCCATGATATTTAGAAATTCGGTAGCACTGTTATAATAATTGGCATTATTATTTTTTTGTATAAATGAGTGTTATTGTTCCTTATTCACTCTTGCACATGCAGGAACAAACAGAATTGTGCTCTTTGGAAGTGGAGGGGAAAAAAACAGATTCTCTGTTCACATTGGGCTAATGCCCAGACTGAACAGAGAATCTCTCAGCTGGGGCCGCCAGCTTTCGTGGCCTCTGGCTAACACAAACTCCTCAGTGGCTTTTCAGAGCCACTTAGAATCAAGTTCCAGAAGTCTGTGAGTGGAATCTGCAGCTGCAGATACTGAAGGACACCTATGTGGCCCCGCGTGCATGCTCGCTCTCCCTTTGCTGATTTTAATTCTGCTGACGTTTGCACAGAAGTTTGGAGGTCTGCAGAGAAGGGTGTTCCCACCCTCCCTTTCCCCCAATCTTTTCTGACTACTGTCGGGTAAAACATAAACCTTTGGGGGAAATATTCAGTTACAGCTTTTATAGCACAGTGCAGACTGAGCTCAGAAACATCTTTACCTTTTAAAAAAACACTGAACTAAATGCAAAAGTTCATTTTATAAGTTTAATGGTCCAGCCAAAGCAAAATGAATCAACAAAAACAGAAGCAGAAAGGAGGCTGGTTCTGATAATTGTATTTGAATTTACACTGGCTATTTAAGCATAATGTCAGAATTAGTTCATGGTGGAAGCTTTTCTTGCTGAGGGACTTTGCTATGGAGAACATAATATAGGTTTTTTTTTTTTTTAAAAAAAAACTATACCAGGATGATTACTGAGTAGGCTATAAGACATAAGTGAAAAACCAGGAAAAAAAATCCGGCAGAGATATCTTAAAATGGAAATGGTTTTACATAAAGTTTTTACATAAAGTTTTATGAGAGGGAATTAGGAACTTTTTTCTGGGTCCAAGGTATTCAGAGCCCATCAGAAAACTCCATTTACTTCCAGAGTTATTATAATTTGTCCAAATTGTTTCAAATTTTATTCATGTATACTTAAAAATCAATGTAAAGAAGAAATTAAATATCTGTACCCACTAGGAGAGTAAAAGTTCCTTACAGATATGGAAGCTTCCTTGAATTTAAACCTGTAATTTATGGTGGCATGGTACTAACCTTTTCTTTCCTGACCAGTTTCATATTTATGCAATTATAAGCTCAGGAAAGTTGCATTTTAAAAAAAAAAAGATACTCAAAGCAAAAGAAAAATTGATATTTTGGAGATATTGTCTAATACATTGCCGTTTTGGTGACAAGAATGTGAGAGATGGAAAATTTCCCGATTTGATTGTGAGAAAAACTGCACAGCTCTGTGAAGACATAAGAACTGTTAGGCACACATTTTAATGAGTGAATTGCATGTCATTTGAATCATATTACAATAAAGTCATTTTTAATATTCCAAACAAAGAATGCATATGTTTATTTTCAGAGAAACAGCATGTGGATTGGGCTCTTCTCTAGGCCAGTTATGTGTGTAATTTACAATGTTTTAACTGAACCTCTTTCTTAGCGTCTAAAGAAATAGTGTTTAGAGACTGGAAGGAGAGGAAAGAGAAAAGATAAATATGTATTGGCTGTGCTAATGTAACATGTATTTTGTTTCTCTATTAAAGGCTTCTCTTTTATTTTCAATTTTACCTACATGTTTTTATTAATGGCTATTGGTTGTACATTTTGATGACATTAAATGCGGTATCTCAATTCAGATGTTCAATCCAATCTCTATTGGTCATTGCTTTTGAGCTTCTCAACTCATTTACTAAAGCCTTGCTATGAAAGCACGTATATAACACTAATCCTTCTGTAATGGTGTATTTTCCTCAATGTAACATCCTGTATTTTCACATCTTGCTTTCCAAGACAGGATTTCATTGTACTTTATGTCAAAATAACTTCTCATTTTCTTAAAAAAAAATTATTGGAACAGAACCGGGAAGTTGAGGAGCATGCCTTTAATCCCAGCACTGAGGAGGCAGAGGCAGGCGGATCTCTGTGAGTTTGAGACCAACCTGGTCTACAAAAGCTAGTTCCAGGACAGGCTCCAAAGCTACAGAAAAACCCTGTCTTAAAAAAACCAAAACCAAAACAAACAACAACAACAAAAATTGAAGCAGTTAACCATCAAGGTTGAATGTGTTTTGCTTCTTTTTCCATACTGTTGCAGCAAAATTATGTATGCAGGTATCTCCTTCGCCCTTAATTTGAAAACAGAAAGACAATAAACATTGTTCGATATAACACAACATTGTTTTAAAGATGCTCTTGTTTTGCTGCTGATATCATTTCTAATAGAAAAACTATGATAGAACATCAATTTAGCTTTGAAATCCCTTGGTTAGGTTCTGTTCCTTTGATTTCACTGTCATATATATATACATATACATATACATATACATATACATATACATATACATATACATATACATATACATATATATATATATTTACCAATAACCCACTGACCAGGCACAAATCTACAAAAATCACCAGGCTTTTCAGGATTCTTTCAATATTCCAAACACTCAAGATTTCATAACATGAGGATGCTGCAGGCAAGCATATGGCGAATCATGGACAAACCTGAAACAAGGAGAATGACAGGATGACTAGTTCATCAAAGACGGTCTGGGAGCTTAAAGAAAGCGGTTAGGTTCTGCTAGATGGAAAGTTGAAGAACTCAGAATAATTATCACTTAGTTCTCTTGAGAGATGACAGGGATTTTGGTATATGGAACAATGGAAACTAAAATCCTCATACATGATGCATAAAGAGGTTGAAAATGAAAGTTAAGTTGTATGCAAGTGTGGGTTGGAGGTGCTGGGTATTTGCAAGGACTGGAATAAGTGCTTCTGAACAGTGCACACTGATAGTACATTCTGAAGAAGACAGCAGCCAGACAAAACCAGGCTCCAGATACCAGGTTCCTTTCCATGAGGGTTGCTTTCTTCTTTTTATAAGCTAATGTGTTTCCTTACTCTCACATCTGGTGAATCATCAGAAAAATATTGACGGTCCACAGAAGCATTATTCTAATAGACAACTAATGTAGCTACTGTTGCGTGTACACAATTGGAGAAATGCTGAGTGTGATTATTCTGGGACACCAAATATAATACTAGCTTTTGTTAGAAAAAAAGAAGATGGGGTACTCAAATTCAATGGGAACCTGCAATTGGAACAGAGTATTTCCAGCAAACAAATCTCTCTCTCTCTCTCTCTCTCTCTCTCTCTCTCTCTCTCTCTCTCTCTCTCTCTCTCACACACACACACACACACACACAGAGACAAATACAGAGGCACATGCACACACATACCCACAGGCATGTGCACACATGTCACATTCAATTCTATATATTAGGCTGTATTCTGTACTGTAAATATAATAAAAAGATGAGCAAAAACAAGTTAATTCATTATATCAGTTACTGTTTTGCTCAAGTTTTGCAAAGGTGCTAAAGAGAGATTTCAACTACTGGAATAGGTAGTATTTTATCAGAGCATCAGAAGGGACAAATATGCATATAAAATGCTTTCCAGGAAGCAAGAGCAGACTGGATCAAAATCTGTCGAGGGCTTCAGGAAATAGCAAGATCTGTCTCACTGAATGTATGTAGTATGCAAGGAAAATCAAAGATGAAAAATTATGAGACGAAGTTAAATCTTATCTAGACACTGAAGGACATTGAATGTCATGATAAGACATTTGAAAGTCATTCCTTAGATAGTGTGAAGTTGTTAAGTTCGTTTGCTGTGAATCATCACAGGAAGGAAGAACTTGGAAATCTTCAGGAGGTCTATGTTATTTATCATCAGTTAAGAAAGTGTGAGTAGATGCTACTGAGATATTTTCTTAGTAACAAGTTTATGATTCAAATGTGTGTGCCTGTGCGTGTGTGTGTGTGTGTGTGATGTCCTTCTTTAAAAAGACATAAAGGACTTCTTTTCAATTAATTTATGTCGTGAACAAAGACTAGCTGTCAGCACCTTGTAGTTCAATGAAGGAACAGATCGTCTATGAGTATGTACTTTTGACGATGTTTCAATGACATGAAAAATTAAGAAGATATTTATGAGGTGTTAGTCTTATTGGAGGAGGTCATGCATGCAAGCATGACATTTCGAGGGCAATTATGTATGCTGTTTAGTGTGCAATTAAAATAAAAATGCATCAGTTTACAGTATAGGCAGAAAAATGTAATTTGCTCATAGTTAAAAATAGAACGGAAACAGTGCCAGATCTTGCTGAATGAGTAAATTTGGGAGGGACACCGAGAGGATGGCAGAAGGGTTATTGGCTCGTTTGTTTGGCATTTGAGAGGAAAAGGCAGGATCCTCAAATACTGTTTTTGGAGGAGAAGCACGTTAAGGAAATACAAGAAACAATATGACAACCACCAGTTTCAATTTAGGAAAGAGTAAAATATTTTTAGATTTGTGAAAATGTTAACCAGAGTTTCTCAGTGTCACATGAGGTAAATGTTCGTTTCAGAAATGATTCTATTGCCACCAAGAGAATTTCCGAGAAATCAGTGTTCCACATTATTGAAAAACCACTTGTTTTTCATTTTGATGACCTGGCTTTCTAACACAAGTAGGTTATAAAAATTAGTCATATTTTTAGATATTCATGAGTTTTCTTTTTTAAGTGGATTCTATTGAAATGCTAACCTGCTATTTCATAAATTAAACACTATGTTGAAAAAATTAAGAAGAGGACCATATATCTTAAATCACTGCATTCTACTGTCTTAGGTAGCTCGACAAAGCACCTTGCTTTATACTTTTTAAAAAAAAAACTATTTTCTTCACCATATTATACAAAAGCACATATTTCCTTTAGATGCATATCTATTTTTTTAACTCAAGAGTATACAAAATTTATTACAGAGAACACTGTGAATTAAACTTAATAGTTAAGAACTTGAATCCCAGAAAATAAGTGTTTTGATGCTCTTCCTAAGAAACCAGTTATAGCTATGATCATTGTATTTTATAAAATAATCTTATTATGCTTCAAAATCAAATGTAGCTTATTACTATTTGTTTAAAATTTTAGTATTTCAAAGCAGAATCATAATTGACAATATTCTATGGAATTAAATCTAGCTGCATTTAGGTAATATTATTTATATAATCATTTAATGGGCACTAGTTCACAGCCCATTATTGTAGGATACCAATAAAATGTACACACATTTTATCATTTAAAACACAAAGAATTCAAAAATATCTGTTTTCTTAATGAGGAAAATATTGACATTGGGCAATTATATTTCTGTGCTCAAAGTAATACAAGAGAATAAATGGATGTGTGCCTTGTTTTGTCTTGTTTTGTTTTGAGACAGGGTTTTGTTGTAGTTTTAGAGCCTGTCCTGGACCTCGCTCTTTTAGACCAGGCTGGCCTCAAACTCACAGAGATCTGAATGCCTCTGCCCCCTGATTGCTTGGATAAAGGCAAGCATCACACTGCCCAGCTTGAATGTGTGCCTTTAAAGTATGATCTCAGAAACAATAGCTGCCTCCACAAATCTAGAATCCACATTGTCAAGGATTTATAAACAGTAAAATATTCATTAACTTGTATTGAACCATTTTGACAAAAAGCAAAATAAAGCCAACTATATTCATATCTCAGAAATTACTGACTGAATTCTTGCCCCCCAAATGCTTTGTGTGTGTGTGTGTGTATGTAATATCAACCAAATTCTCTGTGTGCTAATCCCTTTTATGCTTCAGTTAAGAATTGTTGTATGCATGTACTTCTAAAAATAGTGAATATTTATGAGGCAAAATATAATTTATTATTTCGTATCCTCCGGGCTATGAAATAATAATGTACAATATAAAAATATAAACCAGGGTCACCTAAATAAGTTTATTTACTTTGCTTCACACACACAAACACACACACACACACACTCATGTACACTGTTCAATTTCAGTAATATGATTATTTACTTTCTTGGTATTTTTTCATAGTCCAATATATTTTCAAAATCTTTTATGTTTGCCAGTTTCAATTACCAAATGGAGGCCATTGTATCTGGAAGAAGAGTGTTTCGTCTTTCATCAATTCTCCTGCATTTTAGAGCTGATTTTGTCAAAAGTAATGATGTCTGATGTTTGAACTTGAAAGGAAAATGGTGCCCAGAGCTATTTAGGTGGCTGTATTGGTGTCTCAATTGACAGTAACGGTAATGCCCTTGTAACTTTCTAGCAAACTAAGAGACATGTATTAGGTATTGTGAAGTCAGTCAGTGTTTCTTTTCTTGTTCATGCTACTTATATTTGAATGATTTGAGTTTTAACTTAAGTGTTTGGAATGGCACTAATCTACCTTTCTCCAAAGTTACCATATACTCTGTAGCAGTATGGATATCTCATAAAGAGGTAAAGATAATTGATAGTCTGCTGTTGGGTGAACCACTGGAGAAGACAGGGAAATCATACTTGTTTATTCTGTAGACAGTTTCATTTCTGCACACATTTATTTCTACTGCATATTGTCAATGGTCCAATACATATCAGAGTGGACGTTGGTCTATAATGGTTGCCAAGGCAATTAGATAGCCAGATGAGATATTAGCTTGGGATTTGTACTTGTTTTTCTAACACATTAGAGAATGCCTCACTGTGGTTTGAAAGGTGCAAGTACCCATGATTCACTGTGATAAAGTTAAAAATAGAAGAAAATTAATAATTGTACATTATCTGATTTTTTTTCTTTCAATTTAAAATGAATCAGAGCTACACTTTCAAAACTAGATCAAAATAAGTCGTCAAAGTGTCTGTTTTCCAAAACAATTGTCTTCTTCTTCATGGGAGAGACTTAGCATACAAAGAGCAATGTCTCACTAGTTTCTATAGCAATGCCTCCTCCATGTTAAGTCCAATGACAGCATCTCATAGTCTTAGCTGCGTTCCTTGCCTTAATTGTTTCTCTGTGCATGCAACGTCCTATCCAACTGAAAAACAACAGCAAAAAGATACTGAAGTTTATCTCTTTATGTTTTGGTTTGTTCATATCTATTTTCTAACCTCTGAGCTCTGCTTTATCATGGCTTAAACCAACAAAATCACTTCCTTAGTCTCACATTCCCAATCATTTCCTTTCTTCTCAGCTGTTTTTGTTGACAAATAGGTATTTTCTGTGCTTCTTCTTTTAAATCTTTCTTTAAAATTTGGCAAATCTTAGTGTCGCCAATGTCTCAGGTACTGAGAGCCAGTTGTTAATTTAGTCAGCTGTTAATTTTTTTGTCTCCAGCATTATACCTAACATCACACTCAATAAAAGTAAAACGAGACTCTCAAAGCCCAAATATGAAAGGTTATTTTTAAAATTGGTGGCATAGTTTTTCTATTTAGCATCACTGAATGTGGTCGTCGTAACCTCCTTCACTCCCTCAAGACTTCCCTCACGCTTCAGTTCCTATTCTATAGCTCTGAAAATGTTACTGACAGTTTTGAAGAATCTTTTAGATTGAAGACTACTGTCAAGTGTTCATCAAAGAAAAAAGACTGTTTTACCAAAAGTTTTATCTTCCCTAATTTTTGATGTGTGTTTAGCAAGTTAAAAGTTAATTTAAGTGCTTGTTCAGGTTAAAGGGCTGGTGGGAGTCACTGAGATATGGGAGGGTGCCCTGTTCTTTACTGAGTTCAGAAGAACATAGTGCCAGATAAGGTATTTCAATTCATGGCAGCCACCCACTTTTTTAAAAAAGCAGATTATAAGGCATTGGAGAATTACCCCTCTCCCTCTCTGAACAGCAAACATTGTATACGTGTAACAGTGAGTCCACTGAAAATGTTTCTTGAGTAAATTGAGTGTTTAAACCTTAAACTAACTGAGATGCCTAGAGGGCTAAGGCAGAATGAAAATCACCTGATAGCTATTGAAACTCTGTAGGACTGCAGGAAGGCACATTTCCCAGAGGAAAATCCGAAAAGCCTGTGAATTGCAAACTGTGGATCCTGAGAAGAGGGACCTCAGGATTCTCTAGTCCTTTGGCCATTTCAAACTTGGGGATTTTTTGAACTTACTGTCCCTTCAAGTAATCTCAGCAGTTTAGGTGATGCACAGAAGTGTCTGAGAGAAAGCCGTCCCAGGCACTCAGGTTCACCACTGTATTTGTCCTCTTCCTATCAACTCTATTATTATCTACTTAATAGCAAAAGTGGCCTTCGGTCATTTTAAATAGACATGAATTTTTAATGGATCAAAGGTCATTTATCTGACTTTCCTGCTTTTCAATTGATGCACTTTCAGCTTTAAATTTGGCTAAGATGAATTGAACATCAAGTCCTGTGAAGAAATTTCATTTTCATTGTCTTGCCTAAGATATGCCTTTGAATTTGTGAGGTAGACATTATTGGCTTTGTATTTAGATTGCAAATCTATTGCAGAGAGGGGGAGAGACCTATCATCAAATGATGAGATGTTTCTGCACTACAAGGTGTTGTCTAAAGATTCATACCCTAAGAAGGTGAAAAATAGCAGGATGCTAATAAAGAAATCATGAAGCAATTAAAATTTCCCAAAGATTTTGTTGTCTTTGATCGTGTTTAAGCCAATTTAATCTTTAAAAGTTTTTAACTAATAATTTAAAGATAATTTCCTAATATACCAATATGTTTATTAAATATTCAAATTAAATACTCTTTACATTTGATGCCTAACAAACTAACAGATAGCACAGTGACCTTAAAACATCCATAATGATTATGATTTTATAGAAACAAAAACCAAGTAATGGTAAGCAGTAAAGAAATTGACATTTTCCCCAAGCTCACTGCCTTAAAATTAATTTGTATTTTTGACATGCTATAGAAGTGAGAAATGGTAAGAGTTTCAAGCCAAAAAATACGATTAAAATTCATTGTCTTTACCTGGATGTTTTTGCTTTATTTCTCCCATCTTCTTTGCCATGATTCCATTTCTAATGATTAATACCTGAAAAACAAATCTGTAGTTGTACTTGTGGGTTTATACAAAGAAAATCAGATCCACAGCAAATGGAGTAATTGTATCCAACACTTAGATCATTGAGTACCTTCTTCTATCTTCCTTTTCTGATTCATAATGCATAGCATTTACTTTAATGGTCAGTAAAAAGTCTAATCAGTTATGGTTCTTGACTTTTGTAAGTTTTGGTAGCATATTCATGAATAACTTTCTCAACTGATAAATACTGGGATAACGCTCACTAAGCATTTATTGATTTTTTTTATCATTCAGAAGATGGCAAAACAGGAAAAGAGTTCACAATGAAAAATCTTAATGTCTTGAATTGTTTCGGTGGTTAGGACGTCTAAATTTAAAAGCCAAGCTCAATCTTCTATAACAAATATCCATGCTAGAATTGGATGCCTTTCAAAAGAAAAGTAGAACTTTAGGGGCTGGCACAGTGCCTGGCATAGAACAAGTTTACAGTACAGTATTAGGTAGATTGCAAGGAAATAGTCTCTGCTGCCTAAATTATCCCACTGTCTTAAACCTATAAATTCACTACAAAGCATTTGAAGGCATCATGGGCCCCTTAGGATCTAGGAAGAGCTACAAATTGAAAGCAGTAAACTATAAATAAGTTCAGGGCAGATTACACTTTAGAATCTAGATAACAAACATATGGGATTATATAGAAAAGGCAGGGTAAAGCGTGATTCTTATGGTAAGTGGGAACTTTTCCCTGGTTGACATTTAAAAATACATAGTGCTGTTCTCTTCACGGAAATAGACACTGGAATGGAAAATGCCCAAACTCAGTCTTGTAGAAAGGAGGCAAATGCTGAAAGCTTTGCAGACTTTGCATATCTGGCAGGATGTGCACTCTGCGAGATCCCGCACGTGCTGATGTTTACTAAGTGATGGGGGACCCAGTGTCCTACTAGAGTGCACAGGGACACAAGCATAGCATATGCTTGAATATTCCAAAGAATTTGTTACAATACATATGTGGATCTGTATCTAATATAAAACTAATTTTTCACAGTCACACACACAGCGTTCTGTAACCAGATTTTTTCCCCAGTGGGTTGCAATATTGTCATCCCTCATTCATGAGCCATGTGTTTGAATTATGGTAGTTGAATTATCAAAGTCATCTTGCTGTTTGAATGCCACTGGCATTGTATTTGGGAGAAAAAAGTTATAATCAAATTTGCTTCCTTTAGGGAACATGTTGATATTACCCCTGTAGGTGGTACTATAGATGTTAGTGACTTGAAGCTGTTGTTTTTATATTGTATCTAGGAAGCCCCGAGTCATCAAAAGACCCATCAGTTCTGATGAATCATCACTCTCTTGTGCCTACTGTAGTCTCCTACCTTCCTCCCTAGCAGAAAAAAAAAAAAAAAAAAAGATTGGTGAACAACTCAATGGACGTGTCAACAGAAAAATACAGATTTTACCTAAAAAAGGATAAGTGAATCTGAGTGACCAAGAAGAGAGATCCATTTACTCACAAATTCTAGGTTCTATGGTGCTAGAAATTTTTTAAGTGTTTTCTAATAGCATAACAAAGAAAGTCATAAATCAGGGCACTTTTAAAATAAATTGGTGAAAGCATTAAGTAGGTAGACTACAGAACAGTAAGGAAAGCTCAGCCTTTGGCTTCAGATGATATTTGATGTCCTTTTAGCCCAAGGAAACTAATGATCTGTTTGTATATTCTAAAGGATTTTCAAAGGTCACAAAGATGTTGGGTTACATACAAATATGAGTACTAAGTTGATTTTTAAAGACTACAGGTAACCCAATATAGATTGTAAGGAGACTCTGGACCTGTAGGACTCCAACTTCTCTGCCGTCATTGAACTTTTAGTTTAATCATTCTTCCATACAGTTCAGTGGAAAGTGTCTTTCCTAAAGCAATTTTCATTCACATTCTTTAAAAGTTTGGAAAACCTACTTAATTCAAAATGACTTCTTTTTATGTAAGAAAGATTTGGATATTTGCAAATAGATTCTGAAAGTATATATTTTCTATCATCTATCATAAGCCTAGTGTTTCAAAGATTGTTTCATTTATTTGTTTACTTCTCATAGCCTTTTATTACTGTGATATGATGGCTTTTTTGTTAAATTATATATATAATATATATATAGAGAGAGACATACAAATATAATAGAAAGATGGAAGAAAGAAAGATAGATGATAGATAGATAGATACACAGATAGATAGATACATAGATACATAGATGGATACATAGATAGATACATAGATAGAACTTTTTGTTTTTAATTTACTTATATTAATATTAGTTACTTTAATAAAGATCCACAGAACTCGTTTATGACATTGGCATGGATCATGAAACAAGTTCTGTAATGTACATGAAAATATATCTGAATAAGTAGGATCGCTAAAAAGAAACAAATGAATAATACCAGGCTATATGTGTAATTCAACATACATGCTAATGCCAAAGAGAATATATTGGAAAATACATTTGACTCAGTATTTTAGAAATAAAGGATAATAAAATTTAGAGAATTAAATATACTATAATGTAATTGAGACATTTAGACTGGCACAAATATCTTTTTATTAATTTTTATTGAGCTCTACATTTTTCTCTGCTCCCCTCCCTGCTTTTCCCCTCCACTTCAACCCTTCCTCAAGGTCTCCATGCTCCCAATATACTCAGGAGATCTTGTCTTTTCTTTAACATGGGAAGAACTTTCAGGTTCAATTATGAAGAATTGCATTTAATGGCTATTTTATGAATATTGGGCTTTCCAAATAAGCAGCTGTTTTCAAATATTAGAAAAAAGCCTTCAAGGATGTATTGGTAGTGTGGCCACACACTATGGAAAGAAATTTGAGCATATCATTGCTAATATTATTACTTGCAGTAAGGATCAGCATGTAGAAAATCAGAGGTTCTGGGAAACTTGGAGAGAAGGCTTGGGTGTAGTTAATTCTTTTCTTTGCATCTTCAGATATTACAAAGATTATCTCGAGGAAGTAGAGTGAACAAATCTATCATCCAATACTATTGGTGAAACAGTATGAGAAAGCCTGACATATTAATAAGAAAGTCTTTAGACCAAAGAACAGTGCCTCAGTGAAACGTGGTGGCTTGATAAAATATGAGTTGCTTTTTCTAGAAAAACATTTTTTTCAATTAAAGATAAATTTTTCTATTTGACATTCACTATTCCTTCCATTTGAAGCTTAAGATCTTAGACTTAAAACACAGAAGAGTGAAAGTAAAAAGTAATTCTAACTTATATTTGTATTTGGGAAGACGTTTCTTTTCTTATTTTTATATAAATTTTTTTTTATTTTTTGTTGAAAAAAAATTTCCGCCTCCTCCCAGCCTCCCATTTCCCTCTCTTTCCTCCCAACCCTCTCCCTCTCCTCCTCCCTCTCCAGACTGGAGAGCAGTCAGGGTTCCCTACCTTGTGGAAAGTCCAAGGTCCTCCCCGCTCCATCCAGGTCTAGGAAAGTGGACATCCAAACTGGCTAGGCTCCCACAAAGCCAGAACATGAAGTAGGATCAAAACCCCATGCTATTGTCCTTGGCTTCTCATCAGCCCTCGTTATCCGCCATGTTCAGAGAGTCCGATTTTATCCCATGCTTTTTCAGTCACAGTCCAGCTGGCCTTGGTGAGCTCCCAATAGATCAGCCCCACTGTCTCAGTGGGTGGGTGCACCCCTCGTGGACCCGACTTCCTTGTTCATGTTCTCCCTCCTTCTGCTCCTCATTGGGACCTTGGGAGCTCAGTCCGGGGCTCCAGTGTGGGTCTCTGTCTCTATCTCCATTCATCGCCAGATGAAGGTTCTATGGTTTAGATTTCTCACTTAGCTATATTCTGTTCTGCCATAGGTCAAAGCAGCTTATTTATTAACCAATGGTTAAAAAAAATATTCAAAGCATATAATCAGGCATCTCATACCACATTTAGACTTTGAAGGCATAGAAATTAGAGTCATTTTTACTAAATTATCTCATAAATAAAAACATTAAGTGGTGCAATTGATTTACAGTCAAGCACGTAGTCAGCTGAAGCAGAAGAACTTAATCACATGTTTTATTCTCCCTTAGTATGTAGTTTAATCTTACTTTACTATGCATACGTTCTTAATGTTCTTTTTGAATATGTTCTTTTTATTCTAGCTCCCAGGTTCCTGAAGAGAACTATATTTTTCTTAAGCATATAATCCCTACAACTCCTAGTGAGATATCTAGCAAATGTGTGTTCCCTAAATTAGATGTACAACATAGTTTTCACAACTTTCCCTTGATGTGACAGAAATTGCCTATAAGAACTTATTCAAATTCTTTTATCCTTTCCTGCCATAGACCTCTTAGTCACAGTATTTAACAATATGTCTCGATTTCATGACAGGATATCTTAAAACTAACTGATCATTGATCCAAATTTACTTGGGGCTCTTGTTTCAATGTTGCTTCTACAAATAAAGTCAGAAAAGTACTACCCTCCAACATAACTTGTTCTCATAGTTCTTGATTTGTTGTTCTTATTCATGTCTAGAATTATTTAAATACTTACTGAAACCTGTAAAAGGAAATACCTTGTCATATTTTTTAATGTAATACCTTTATAGGAGAACATGCAAAACACAGACAATAATGATAAGAGAATCTGGTATTCCACTTAATTGCATATTATCATTAATAGAAATTGATGACATGAAAATGAAGCCATCATATTTATCACAATTACCAGGTAAATAAAATTACTATAAAATAATTACAGTATTTCATCATGGTTAAACTACCTGACCTGCACAATTGACTGTTATCTTCATAGACTACTACTGAATTTAGCCATGATAATTTTTTTATGCATATTATGGTTTAGAAGCAGTTTCAGGAACCCAGTACTGTCATATGTCATATTATGTCAGTGAAATTTGAATCCTTTGTGTTTTGCCATTTATAGTATGACTGTAATTCAGACTACAAAATCTATTTAGAAGATGATTGGATGATTGTTATGTTATCATTTAAAATGCATAATACCAGTCTATCAATTGTTTTTATGTGACTATTATAAAGTTCTTATACGTGAGAATAAAATCAATCCAAATATATATTTATTCATCAGTTTAGCATAAAAATATCAGACATTTTATCTTGACTTTAAGTGACAAAATATTGAACTTCAATTTTTTTTCAGGTAGGACTCACTATATGTCCAGACTGATTTTTTTCTCTTAAACCTCCTTCTTCAGTCTCCTAAGAGATAATAAATTTCACTTGACACCCAGCTTGACACCCTGATTTTTGAATTTGTTTCAAAAAGTTGCACAGATGAATTGATAGCAACTCTAGCTCCTTACACTGCAGGAGTCAACCGGGTATAAAGAAGAAAAGTAGAAGGGAAGGGTGACTGACGTTCCCTTTGTAACCGAACTACTAAGGGATGATGGCTGTCGAGACAGAGACGGTCATTTTTGTGGTGTGGGAACACTGCTAAGTTTCCCATGCCCCAGTAGATGACAACTGTCCAAGTTCATGTGGACAGTACTATTTAGACCCAGTGATTATTTGTAAAAAGGATAGCACATAGGGTAGATAGAGATGTGTTAGCAATTAGAAGTAGGAGTAGGATGGACTGAGTTGGGGATGAATATAATCATCATACATTCTATCCATATATAAAATTTTCAAATAATAAATGAAAATACTATTTAAAATGTTAAATGGCTAGACTCAGACTCATAGTATATTGTTTGCCAAGAGTACATAAGGATCAGGGTCTGGTCATCAGCACCTAATAAGCCAAAAGTTTTCAATAATTGACTAAATTAGAAAGTTTTAATCACAGCAGTCTATAATTGACTCCTATATAACTGTTATAGACAATTGTTTAAGGAATTACATCTTAAAAATAGCAAACATCAACCCATCAAAAGACAATAGATTCATGCATATCCTGTATTTATATACTCTTGAAATATCTGATATTCAGAAGCATAGTTTGATAAAATTTCAATTAGCTCACATTTCAAGTATTTACTACACTTTTGACTCTACAATTTTGTAGTTATATATTTAGGCTATACATACTTCTGCCTTGTCTTTTCATTTTACAATTCTTATAAAAATGTTATATACTTTGAATAACTCAGTATGATTCCTTTAGGCCTCCTTTAGAAATTAAGAAAATTTACTTGGAGATAAACAACTAGGTGTTTCATATATATCAGTACCCAAATATTATTACGAAGTCTTAGTCTATCTTATTGAGACAAATTGTTTCCTGGTTCTGCTTCATAAATATCACCAGCGAGAACTTAAATAATCATTAGGTGTGTACCTTCACAGCAACTAGGAAATAATTTAATGAGATTTCTTTTAATTTAAATGAAGACCACCGATGGTCAGCAGTTACTCTGTGGTGGATCCTCAGGGACTGAGAGAAAAACCACTGACAAAAAAATATTAAAAATAAAAAATAAATACCACTTATCTATTGGTTACTCTTCTTTTTCTGCATTAGTTAAAAAAAGCATACTCAAAAGGCAATCAGTTCAGCCACATTGGATTCTGGATACTCTGTTCCAGGTCTTTATCCATGAGATGTTATCAAAGCCTTATACTAACAATAATTCACTCATATAAAGGAAAGGCAATTTTATTTACTTTCAGATATGTAAGACTCACTATATTAAACATCTTTTCTGAGAACTGAATATAATGGGTGAATTGTAGGTAATGAAAACAACATGGCCCTTTAAAAATATTTAAAATATCCACAGTAGTGTAGCCTCTGACTGATTAAGTGAACAGACTTTATTGACCACATTATTAAATATGAAATCTATTAAACTCAAGTACAACCTTTCCCCCCCTTCAAATGTTGACATCAGTGCCAGTGCTAGAGTAAAACCCGTGACATTTCGGGAGAATTAGATGAGATTTACCAGAAAGAGGATATATAAATAATTGAGTAGGCATGTCTGTAACAATGCAGCTCTTTTGGATAATGTGTGACATGACCGTTCTGGTTTCTGATGGGGAAAGTATCTCATAGAGGGCTCAATCAGTCCTTCGGGCAATGCCATCTCAGTAATGTTGGACGTGTCTTTTCAAGCTCTGGTTTACCATCCAAGCATCCCGAGGGCCCTGCATGTGATTGCCCTGCACTGATGCTCAGACATCTGAGTATTATTTTACTCAGACAATATTACTTTACTCAGACACTTCCTACAATATTACCCTTCCTCTGGTCATAGGACCTCCATCTTTCAAGAGCATGTGTTGAACCTATCTCACCAGTACTAGAGGAATCTTTCCTTTGCAGCATAGAAGGAGCCCACTGTATCAGTAAATAACATTCAGCAGTTCTCAGTAAGCATTTCTTTTCCCAGCTGGGAGGCTAGTTCAGGCAAGAGGAAAGAGGGGCACCACAGTGGGATAAATTAGCGCACTGGCTCATACAACCAGCCTCAGAGCTGCGTCACGGTTTCCTTCAGGGGTCTAGGAAAATGTAGCTCTTCTTGCTTGAAACTTTCCCTATTATTGTTATCTATCCTCTTCAGAGGTGTCAAAAAATGACCTTTCCCCTGCAAATGCCAAACAGCTTCTTTCAGATAGAGTCCTATTGCTTCTGAAGAGACAGGCCTCTGTGTGAGGCGTTTGAAGAAGCTGCCATTGCTATCACAGGTAAAGTGCTCAGGAGGAAGAAGACAGAGCTAGGAGTCTCGAAGGTAGACCCAAGCTCAGAAGGGGCACTGGGGTTTGCCACTTCCAGAGTGCGTTCAAGCTGCCAGAGCGCTCCGTGCATGCTGATACCTTCAGATAGCAAGACCTTCACTGTCCTTGTTTACATTCCGAGAGTGAGGCTTTTCTTTCTGCGGAAAGTTTGCAGGCTGACAGCTTTGGAATTTGAATTTTTCCTTGTCTTTTCAGATCAAGCACGGTGGCATTGACAGGAGCTTCCCACACTGCCTTGTGTTAGTTTTCTGTAAAATTTGGGCTAGAGCCTGGAGTCAGCTCTCCTAACCAGCTAGCCAGACCCCGGGACAAAGATAGCAGCTGTTCCTAGCCCAGAAGGCAAAAAAGTGCTTAGGACTATTCTCTTTATCTTATGATAGTGAGTTCTTACAAAATGTGAGCTCTTTTATCTACCTGAAAGAAAGAGGCTTGTCAAATCACAAGCCATTTAACACAAATATAGATTGGTTTGCATTTGGCATTGTTGAAAATCTATACTATTTACTCTCAGAAGTTTAAATCTCTTTCCGTGTATTTGCATAACACTAGGTGATTGACATACTGCTTGATTTCAATATTTTTCTTGATAATCTATTGTATCTATTAGTGAAATAGACAGATTCTAAAATACACAGAGCATCATTTTAAGCTATAACATACTGAAATACAAAAACCATTGCATCCAAATGGTTTTTGCTCCTATATTATCAGTCAACTTTTTTTTATTGTTACACGAGTGCATTTCTCTAAAGACAAAATATTTCAATGCTATCAGTGCTTGTGTGACTATGGCTTTTAGATCCCAAAATTTATCCCAGTATTGATTTTATGCTGCTACCTTTGGCACTGTGGATCAAACCCAGGACTTCCAGAATACCAAGGAAATACTAGATTAGTGAGTGTTTATGACTACCCTGATAGTTATTTTTCTAGAAATAATTAGAAATTGCAATTTTTAAAATATTATATCAATTTGCTAACATTAATTTTAGCAAAAGATATTGCCTCTTCCTCACATTTTCATGTTATACTATATATGTGCCAGAGACAGACAGTATTATATAATGGCAAAATTATCTAGACCACCTTAATTGTATCATAGAACTTTCATCTAGTATTTGATGGAAGCAAATGCAGAGATCCACAGCTAAGCACTGGGCCGAACTTTTGGAGTCCATTCACAGTGAGGGAGAAGGAATAGAGCAAAGGGGCCAAGATCATGATGGGGTAGCTTACAGAAAGAGCTGACCCAAGCTAGTGGGAGCTCACTACCTCTCGGCTGACAGCTGGGGAATCTGCATAAATTGAACTAAGTTCTATGAATATAGGTGACAGTTGTGTGTCTTGTGCAGTTTGTGGGGCCACGAGCAGTGGAACCAGTATCTATCCCTAGTGCAGGAACTGGCTCTTTTGAGCCCATTCCCTATGGAGGGATACCTTACTCAGCCTAGATACAGGGAGGAGGGCCTTGGTTCTGCCACAAGTGATGAGACAGACTTTGTTGACTCACCATAGGAGGCCTCATTCAAGAGTAGACTGGGATAGAGTAGGGAGAAGATGGGGGGAGGAAGCGGGAGGATGGGAGAGAGAGGGATCTGGGATTGTTATGTAAAATAATATTGTTTTAAAAATAATTTTTTTAAGAGAGAGAGAGAGAAAAAAATCAAATTTCTTCATTAAACTTGTCTTTAAGTGATTCGTCCTTGTGCCTAAAAATACAAAAGGGCCATTTATTCCGCAGAACAATTGCATCCTGGTGGAAAACAGGAACCCTTTCTCATGAAGTATTAAACGAGCCTTTTTTGTCTTTTCTAACTTAAATTGTATCTTTAAGCTTTTTTAAGCGGCACTTACGCATTAGCTTTTCAACTCACCCTCAAGTTCAAATGTAAACATTTGAAGAAATAAAGATAAAGAAATGCCAGCTAAGGATGCAATAGCTAAAAGGATCTTTTTGCTATATCAAAAGGAACGTGTCAGCATTGGGGAGAAAATAGTCCTTGAGTACCCTGCAAATATAAGGATGTGAACTTTGGATAGCTAATTTTTGAAATTTATTGAGTAATTTGGTTAGCAAAAGATTGTATTTATAATGCATATATTTAAATTCATAAACTAGAAGGACAGTCCTTTTTCAAATTTTCATAAAAATTATGTTTTATAAAGTCGCAGACTTGTAAAAGTGTCATTGGTTGAGTTATGAATGAGTAATGTTTGCAAGTTACCTGATACACAGAACACTGAATAGCGAACTCTCCAAAGCCCAGTTTTGCCAACAATTACCGTAAAATATTAAATAAAGCTATGCAGTGATTATCTAGACATAACAACTTTGATAGCAGAGGAGGTAGGGGAGAAGACGGGGCTTTGATGAAGCATTAAGTGTATACTCTCAGCCAGACATTCTCCTAAGCACTATGAAACAAAATCAATAGCGGTGTGAAGAGCTGTTACCTAATCAGGAAAGCAGATGTGTAAACAAGTAATTAGAGCACGCAGAATTATTAAAACAGAAGACAATAAAGGGCTCTGAGAACGTCCAAAAGACAGGACACGTTAGCCTTCAGGAACCTGAAGGAGCCTGCCCTTGGGACCCTGGCAGATTATGCGCTTGGCATGTGCTTGCCAGTGCTCAGGCAGTACCTTGGCCTGTTCAGAGTCCTGACCTGTTCAGAGTCCTGACGTCTTGGTCTTGGGTCTCTGTACACAAGGCCTAAGCTCCCTTTAAGAGACAAGGTTTGCCCATTTCCCCTTCATCTTCTTCTCTTGGTGCAGCAGCTACTCTGAAGAGCCAGTTAGGGCTCTACGCCCTCTCTGCTTTCCATTTCCCTCCCCCAATAAACCCTCCATATGAGCCCAGTGGCATGATGGCCTCTCTCTCTAATAAAACATTCAAGTTAGGTTGAAATTTGATTTCAAAAAAAAAGTAAACAAAAATAAAAAGTAGCAATAAAATGTGAAAGAGAGGAAGACTCAAAGGGGTGAGGAGACTTTGAGGAGGAGCTGACTCCTAAAGAGAACGAGTAGGTGCCAGTGTTTGTTAGCTTAAGGTCAAGGGGTGGACCGGACCCAAGAGGACTCTGCACCAATTTGGCACAGGTAGACTTGGAAGAACCAGAGTCTAGCCTTACCCACCATGTTAAAGAATTCGAGTGCTTCATCTAAGTGACACAGGAGGAAAAGAAAACGTTTTAGTACAAGTTTGTAAGATTCATATTTAAAATGAAAAGACAGAAATAAAAATGCCTTAGCAAGTGTTTGTACTTTCCAATTATGTGTTTAGATTTATACAGATGGTTGATTTATAACAGGTGTGCCCAAATGTACTCTCTGGAAATAAAAATTTAAAAAAAAAAACCACTTTGAGTGAAAATTTAATTTTCACTTAACAACTAAATTGAACTAAAATAGTGAATTTGCCATATTTGTGTTTTGGAAAACAACAGGAATTCATTTAACAATTTAATCAAACTGTCCACACTAAGACAAAGACTCTCTTAAAGAACTCTTGTTTATGACAGTAAGCAGTAAGGGTATATGTGTTGTCATCCTTTCAAGATGTGGCAAATATACAGCGGGGCTGTTCTGTGACAGTTGGGCAGATCAGTGACTAAAGAGCAGAAGCTGGTTTGTTTCAGCGTTCATGCTTTGAGGCCAACTCTGAAAACAGGGCAGATAGCATCGAGTCCCTGATTTTAAAGAAGTCAGCAGTACTTTCAATATGTGACTTAGATCTACCTCCAAAGAAATAACTACAAGGCACAATGATCTACCAGGCTTTCCCATTTGATGGATTTCTTCCCCCTATCAAATAATACTATCTAATCTGAAATCACTGTTCTAGTTGGAATTGAATCATTTTAAGTAATGAAAGAAAAGCAAAGAAAAAAGAAAAATTCAAAGACAGAAAAGAGATAAGAACAGACAGATTCACATGAAAAAAGAAAATTGGCTTAAATTTCTTATAGAAATATAGGTTTTTGTATTAGTGTATTAATGGAGCAATATAACAAAAAGTGTTTATTTGTTCTTTAGTCACTCCTAGAAGTTGCTGATTTTGGCTGCATTGTTTCCTACAGTGTACAGAAACCAGCTGTTTTCTCAGAGACTGCAGATTCATGAGATTCCTTCCACTTACTCCACCTTCCTCATGCACACACCCATTACAAATCAGCAAAATAAAGAAAATCTCCACTGATCTTTTATTGTCTCAGAAATTCAGCCAAGTATCTATGTTGTCATTGAAAATCCTGCTTGCTGGTAATAAATTAGATCTTTGAGCACTGAAAGTTAAACACATATAGTAAGCTTATAGCAAACCACAAATATCTCAGCACCATCTGACCTCTTCAAATGATGCTGGAAAACATTGTTGATACTAGGAGACTCTAAAATATAAAGCAGATATGGATTTTGCAACTAGGTCAGTGCTAGTAAACTGTTGACAAATAATAGTTCAAATATTTAAATTCTTAAAATGGAACTGATTTTTTATTTATACATAATTATGAAGTTTAAACTCTTAAATAACTAATTAATTTTTATATATAGCTTTCTTCATGTATTTTATGCCTCTGTATGCAACTGTGTGTGGGAGTGAGGATGCAGAAGCCAGAGGTCTCCATAATATGTCTGCCACAGTTGCTGTTATCTACACTTTTTTAAAGCAGGGCCTATCACTGAACCTGGAGCTCATCATTCTGCTAGACGGGTTGAGTAACTAGCTCTTGGAGTCTTCTTGCTTAACCCATGACTGGAACCTTGGACTACCACTATATTCTAGAGCATAAACTCATGTCCTCAACTTCCCTGGATTACCCTTTGCCAACTGAACCATCTCTCCGATCCAAATTATGCAGTTTTTAAAAGAAAGGAGCTTTATGGATTTTTTTTTTTTTTGTAGAAAATAAAGTTCAGCATCACATACTGATTCCATTAAGATAAACTTTTATGGGAGCCTGGAAAAAAGTTATTACAGACTTAGAATTTTGATAACATGTATTGACAAGAAAAGTGGACTAACAACTGACCTCCAGTATGCCAAGCAGCCTGTGCTTAGTATAGTCTAAAAATTCATATTAACATGAACACCTTTTCCCGTTAATCATTCTCATTTTACAATATTAACTCATGTGTGGGCCAACAGAAGCAATTCTGAATCAAAAGGAGGCATTGGATAGATCTAGTACAATTGTAAGGAAGTTCCCTGGTTTTCCATAGAAAAGATAATAAGAAAGTAGACATCTTGCCCTTAAAAATGAGAAAAATGGCCTTTTGATCATTGCTGGTATGAATTCCAGAAAATTTTCACAAGCACAAAATTCTCAATTTTGAGAATCACTGTATTTTGTGGTTGCTGACTTATTTTCAGGTTATCAGAGAAATGAGCTGCTTTCTTTCGTTTTTTTTTTTCTGACAAGCTAGTCAGATTATGCACATTTAAGATCCTCTGTGAACAGAAGAGATTATCTCCAGCATTCTCACATTCCCCATGATGTATAGCGTATTTTACTTTCTTCTTTTAAAGTGGTGATAAAAATCCTTTAATTTAATCTGCCATTTGATAAGTGTGAATCAGTGCTAGGAGTTATAAAAATCATATACCACTCCTCATGTTTTCATTTAGACCCACTTTCAAAGTTTATACATTATTTAGTATTGTGAAAGGATCTAAATATAAAATATTCAACAATTTAATCTGAAAGTAGTACAATGTTTAGTGAGATAAAAATTCATATTTATGCCGGGCGGTGGTGGCGCACTTCTTTAATCCCAGCACTCAGGAGGCAGAGGCAGGCGGATCTCTGTGAGTTCGAGGCCAGCCTGGTCTACAAGAGCTAGTTCCAGGACAGGAACCAAAAGCTATGGAAAAACCCTGTCTCGAAAATTCAAAAAAAATTCATATTTATCATGTACTTAAGTGGTCTACCTTTCCCACATTCACCTATTCTTTGAAAGAATTTGAAAAAGGATTATCATTACAATTTGAGATCAATGGTTTTGTGCCATTTTATATTAAAGGAATCTATAAATTATCTTTTTCATTATTTTGATAGGACTCATACATGATGATCTGTTATTTTCATAGAGCTCATACATGCTTGATACCTTACATTGATAAGTGTACAAGTGTGGTTTATGCTGATACATAAATAAAGATCCATAAAATATGATGTCCCTTCAACATGAAAGAGATATTAATAAATGGATACAATATCTATTGTTTTGGATTCCCAGTGCTATCAAGCTTTTATTTTATATGAACTACATAACTGTCCCTTTTCTTTTCTTTTCTTTTCTTTTCTTTTCTTTTCTTTTCTTTTCTTCTTTCTTTCTTTCTTTCTTTCTTTCTTTCTTTCTTTCTTCTGTCTATTATTTTTCCCTTCACAGTAATTTCAGGTAAGACTGTTATATATGTTCAAGAAAATGGATTGAAAATTAGAATTCCTATATATATGTATATTTAAGAATTATAATATGTTCATATATACATATATATATATATAGACACACACATATACACATATACATATGAGAGAGGGAGAGAGAATGGAGTTAGCAAGAGAGAACAAATAAATGCTATCTTTATTTTCATCCCTTTTTAATTAAAAATCTGTTTATATTTCTTTGACAAAAAAGTCCATACAATAATCTGTCAATGAGTGAGGCTAAAATCACTTAATTGTGCCATTTAATAACAATAGTCCTATCAAAGCAGATTGTAAGGTTTATTTTTTGTCAGTACTCTGTGCATGTGAGGGAAACAACGAATCAAGACATCGTGATAACGCAACAACTTCTAATCCATTATTCATTTTAGAAATGCTGATAACAAGCCAAATGTCTATATTTTGAATATGATTTCCCATTTTTGTCATGTTATTATTTGTAGTGTGACTTATTTTTTCTTTATTCTCATGGACCCATTCCACACAACCACTGAAGAAAATAGAATCGGGATTGACTTAGAATTACTGAGTTTTCAAGCTCCAGATTTTCATTTTGAAAAAATAAATCTGTTTTTGCTACATGCAGGAATCTTCTAAGTTCCTTTGAACACTGAATTCAATATATAATGAACCTTTTTTACTGAGAGATATCCAAGGTTAGGTTCTTGTGAGCCCCCAGACATGGCCTATCTATACACTGATTAATACATTATCTCTCTTATATGTGATTCTACTGAAAGTCACTTTTTTATATACAGTGTTGCTTAAAATTTAACTTGTGGATTGGAGTGTCATAACAAAAGAAACTGAAGAAAGCTGATCTAACACAAATTATTTTTTCTGTAATGCATATTATAGAAATGCTGTACTCGAAATTATTAACTAGCACTCTAGCCCCATGCGTGCTGGAGTACACTATAGACATCAAAACCATCACCAATGCTACATAGAATTATGAAACAGCCTGCTGAATATTCTGCATCAAGACACACCTTTACAACCTGGTAGCGGAAGGAGACTTGCAGAGTGATGTGTGGCTGAAGTTCTGGTGCACATGACACTTGGCAAATCTTTCGGCATTTTGATCATGTTCGTAAATGGGTGCAGTGCAGTTATGAGCATTGGTGTTGGGATTAAAATACATTTGTTGAGGAAGGTAGTTTTAAAAAGATATGTAATTGGATAACAATGAAAATCAACTTTCTCTATAGAATAACTTGCATTTTAATTGTTTGTATTCTGCATCTGGATAAAATGGTACAAGGATGACTTATAATAACAACAATAATCATGCAATGGCTGAAATAGTAAACATTAATTGAGTAAAGTGCTTGTCATATTATATATTTGACCAAGTAATTTGTACTCCTTTAACTACCATAACTACATCATATATGAAGAAATAAAGGCTTAACCTAATATAGCTGAGGTACACAGATGGAAGTAGATTTTCGAAAATCCATATCAAATGCTGTTTGAATCTAAATAATCCACAATGTTTAACTATTTATTTTAAGTAATACAATATGCAGGTATTCATAGGAGGAAAGCTTTTCTAGCTAGCAAAACAGTATGTTTCATATTTCTAGTCCTTTGACCTTTGATTCTCCTCTTCAAACCTTAGCAACTAACTGTTAACTAATTCTTCTGAAATGTAAAATAGAATTTTCTTCTTGTAAACTTCCACAAAAAACACTCTTCTTAGTTTTTGAACATCTAAATGTGTTTTGCACTCCTCAATTTATATTACCATGAATATGAATGACTTGTGGGTCAGGTATGTTTGCAAGAGTTAATCGCACATGGATCATCTGTGAGCGTCTTCTAGTGTAGGATGTCTTGAGCATACCCTTCAATCCTGTTTGTTCTGTAGTGAACATACGCCAAAAAGCCAATGCTGTAATTTATAAAACCATCTTCTAGAAAGGGGGAATGGAGAGTGTGTGGGATGACATATGTCATATATACAGCTTATCAGTTTATTAGTGGTTTGAATGGAGTTGGTGATTGTTGGTCGCAATATGGGAACTCTATAGGTCTAATAAATGATGTGAGAAAATTCTATAACTTTGGGGCTGGATCGTGAGAAGGAAGCAGATTGAGACTGGAGTTTAGAGAAGAGGAAATCAGTTGGGAATAAATTAAATATTGCCTGATACTCTGCTGCTTTAGAAACTTGGTACAGGGACTCATTCTTGGCAGGACATCTTCCCATCTGATTTGTGTGTAGGTTCACTGTTACCGTTTCACATACTCATTGATAACTCACTGATAACTAATCATTGTTTGTCCCTAACCATCACCCCACTACTCTGAAAAAGATCACTTTACAGGTTTATTTCATGTACTTTTTTTTAACTACCTGAAATAGAAAATCTGCACATAACTGATGTATAGGTAGGGTAAATAATGAAAAAGAGCATTTAAAGGATTTCCTATTGTTTCCCTGCCAAAAACTTAAATTTCATTTACATTGACCTGGATTGATCCATTGTATTCAAAATAACAACTATTTATGTAATATTTATATTTATTGATATACTAGAGCAATCTGGACATTACTAAAGCCTACAATAGTATACTCAATGCACATATCCTATCTTAGAACATTTTCTAGGCTAGAATTGAGCATCCAAGAACTTGGGTATCAGCGGGAGTCCTAGAAATCAGGCCTTAGGGAGTTGAAGCCTGTGCTATTATGGCAACTCAGACAAACTACAACAACTATAGAAACTACACAAATCAATGGCTAGACTATCGTCCTGTTTGTCATTCTAGGAATAATAAGAATAATTAGTGTGGTGTGCTTCTTACCAAAAGCTCACCTGTGTGAAAAATAATCTGTCCAGAGACAATATTAATGGATTAGGGGTCAGCAGCAGAATTCAAATGAGACAAGGTAGCTCCAGGGCATCAGTTCTTACTGATGTAGGAACCCTACCTCTTCCCATACCTGACTTTAAAAACAATTGGGAGAGAAAAGTAACTTGAGCAGTTTGCCTTTCCTTTAAAATCATGGTCCCTCATACATACATAATTTGTTGAGTGACTTTACAATTCATCTCTGTAAAAACTGATGGCTATATTTTGAACATGTCTTAGTCAAAACATTTGTCCCTAATTTTGTTTCCGAGGTCTTGCAAATTTTTGTTACAGAAGACACTTGGCAACTCATTCAGAGTTGGTTGTTTTCTTTTTTTTTTTAAAAAAAAAAAAAAAAAAACAGGCTGAAAATTTCCCAGATATGGATGCTTTTGCGGCAGAGGTAAAAGGAAAGCAGTCTAAGGGCAGAAAGTGTTTTAGAAGTTTTTCAAATGCTTTCCTGTCCTTTGTTGCACTTTGTATTTTTAAGTTCTTTGAAAGTAGGTGCAGTTCCTCATATTCAAAAGATGTTCAACAAACCCTAGCTGGATTTTCACTTGTTTAATTTGACATTTCTTTGAAAGCGTGCAAGTTGGCAGAGACAGCATTTCCTCAAGGAGGTCCAAAATTTCAGTTCAGAAAAGACTGGTTTGTCTATAGACAGGCTGTATCAAAGCATTTTCTGCTCTGATGTACCTTGAGAAGAACAAGGGGCCCCACATAAGGCGTAATAAAGATCAGCTGGGCATATTTTCAAACAGTATTTCCTGTAAACCTTGACCCTGCTGTTTGCACTAAAAGTTTCTAGTATTTCAACAAATGCGTATTCACTTTTTAAATTACCCTTTATCAGATTTTAAATTGATTTGTTTTTTATTTATTTTAGATATATTCCAATATGAATGGATTGATAGGTGTCTTCTTTATAGTTGGTTATTTCTTAAAATTATTTCCTAATGGCTATACCATACACTTAAAAAATAAGTTTTTCAAGTTTTTTTTTCCTATGAAGTCATTCTGGTACTCTCAAAAAGCCAGGATTTCCATATACAAGGATTTACTGTCATATATTTTGGTTTTTGTCTGTGAAGACGTGTGTATACATGTTCACATATATATTGTGTGCATGTTTATATGTTTGGAAACCAGAGAACTACCTCATAATTATTCCTTATGAACCATTCAGCATTAATGTGGGTCACTGTCTCTCATTGGCCTGAAGTGCTCTAAGCTGCCTACCCTCAGTAGACCCACAGATTTGATTGTCTCTGAGTCTTCAACGCTAGAATCATAAGCACAGCACATCATTCATTTCTTTACATGGTTCAAAGATCCAACACAAGTTCTCTTGCTTACAAAAGGCACTTTTAGCCACTGCAATGTTTTTCCAGTCCTGTAGCTGTGAGACTTAGTATAATGACATACTTATTGTGTTAATTTGCTAGGTGGTAAATTGAAACAGCCATAAGGTCCACTTCCTCTGTGATACTGTGTGACTTTTAGAAACTGATCCTGTACTCCCTAGTGTAAAAGAAGGCCACTTGTTTCCTTCCACCTGGCAGCTTAGACCTGAATATAACCATATAAAAACTGTATTAATTAAATCACTGCTTGGCCCATTAGCTCTAGCTTCCTATTGGCTAACTCCTACATCATAATTTAACTCCTCTTCATTAATCTGTGCATCACCATCAGGTTGTGGCCTACCAGCATAGTTTCAGCACCTGTGTCTCCAGCAGCGGCTTCCATGGCTTCTCTTGACTCTGCCTCCTTTCTCCCAGCATTCAGCTTAGTTCCCCTCCCCCGCATCTCTGTTCTCCTGTAGCTCTGCTTTAGACCCAAAGCAGTTCTTTATTTATCAATGGTAATCACAGAATAAAGAGGGAAATCCCCCATCACCCTGGGGTTCTTCAGTTCCCACTGGGCATTTAAAAGCCTGGCCTGACTTCCTTTTATGATAACAGGGCAGTAGATTTTGTTAGCAGGTTTCAACAGTTTCAATTTACTTTGGGTCAAGAAGCCCTGGGGCTATTAAAACCAGAAACATCTAGTGGATCCTTATAGTACCCCAAAGTTCTAAAGACATTTCTCATTATCAGTGAAGCCTTGCTATTATTACAACCTTCCAATGTCTGCCTCTTCCTCTCTCAGAAAAGATTCAGTCACATCCTGACTGAATGCTCATCCCTGATTCTACAGACAAACTAATTCCTTTAGAATCCCGTACCTTTAATGGCAAATATGTCACGTACTCCTCTTTCCTGAAAACCATAGTCCAGTAAGAATCTCAGTGTCATTTATCGACCATCTGTCTGTCTGCCTGTCTATCTATCTATGTATCTGTTTTATCTATGAATCATCATTTATAAACTATGTATCTGACTTTATACCTATCACCTAGTTCACATCACAGTCTATAAATTCTTGATACCATTAACAGTTCTTATCATATGGATCTTCTAGAATATTTTGCATAAATAAAACAACTACAATCGTATTTATCAAGCCTAAAACACACTAAGGTATTGTGAGTTGATAGGTATAGAGGCAAGAGTCACGTTGTTCAGATCTAAATATGTTAACATAATATTATTATGGAATATTAAGTAATATAAACACTTGCATATTCAAATATTAAATTGGGGCAGATTTTGCAAGTAGTTGGATGTATATGTATGAAAATTCTAATGTGTTAGAATGTTAAACTATGAATAAATATGATCAATAATAAAATAGTTATTGAACACTTTTAATAATAAATGAAAAAATTAATATGTTTTGTAAGTCTTCCAAAAATCATGATTCAAAATATATGGAATTATCTAAGTTCCATACTTATGAAAAAACTTAAGTTATGAAAGTACACTATATTTAGAGGATAGTGACAGAGCATGAATATTTATTAACACTTTCCCACTAAAATAATTAAGTTTTTCTTCTGAAGAGCTTCTGTTATTGCTTTTCAAGGGCAAGTATTTGATTAATGATGTTTTAAAAAGTAAAACTCTAATTATCCCCCTTTGGTAACATAAGAAAACTATAAAATGTGACAGGCTACCTGATTCCATGTAGCCTGGTGAAACAGATGAGTATCACACACAGAGAATTTTAAAAGTCCACTAACTATTTTTTTAAACTATAGATATTGTACTATTGTGTGGCTTATTTTTATTAGATATAGTATTTTAAATATCAATTTATAGAACAAAAATAACATGAGAATGTACTGTAATAAAAGCACGTTACCTTTCCAGTCAAATACTACTTGCTTTTAAGGTATTTAACTTTAGTTATTTACAGAAAATTGTGGTTTCTTACAACCTATGGGAAAGATCTTCCAGATGTGGCAGCAGTTTCTCCAACAGCTCATGCATCACAGGTACACACACACAAATGCAAAATAATGAAAACATATATAGAGATATATGGCTTATGAAATTTGTAACATAAAATATTACCTTTCTTATTTTCCTTTGCTTATAATCACACTTTAAAGGGAAACTAACCTATTATAGAATCTGTTTTATTATTCAAAAGATTTGAGTGCTTTAAATCAATATTTGGGAACCTGATAATAGTAATTTTTATAATTTTTCAAAGACTTTTAAAAGATGAGAACCACTTATTGAGCTACCATGACTCAAACTTAGAAAATTAACCATTTTAGAATACTTTTTTTTTCTTCATTTATACTTATTTATGTCTCTGTTAAATAAATTGGCTAGAAATATTTATTTGGATTTTGGACATGACTTTTACAAATTATCTATTTATGAGGAAACAACTGAAGCTCTTTCAATCTGTAAATCTGTGTGTGTGGGTGTGTGTGTGTGGCAAAAGTTGAGACAGTGAGAGGATGATTGAATGAGAAACTCATTCTTGAGCATAGAGAATTTTCTCTGATAGTATTGTATTGTTAAAAACTAAGAGAGGTCAGGATTGTATTAATTTTCTGGGATAATGTTCAATATTAAAACATTTCTTGCACACTGAAACCTGTAGCTCATGTTTCTCAGAATTATGAGTTTATCTGTTATTAAGGAACTCTAGTAGAATCTAACAGTGACATATTACCACAGCTGTAACTATTAATAAAACAAGTAGATAACTCTGAGGTACATTTGAAGTACACACTCAGTTTCAGAAGACACAAGATTACTTTTGGAAAAATTGTTCTACATTCATGGCAAAAGAATGTCAATAGATTTTTGGTTGGTTATTGATTTTTTGATTAATTGAGACAGGGATGCACACTACTGTCCAGGTTGGTCTTGCGATATTCCTCTTCTTACAGATGGCTGCTTTCTTGTTTGTAAGTTGGGTACAACAGCTTAGACAATCTGTTAATGTTTTATTTAATAGCAGTTAACAGATCTAAAAAGCTGTGATCATGCAACCTTTGCCCCCCCCCCTCCAAAAAAGTGAGAAATGCTTTCTAGATAGCCATTTTCTATTTTAAACTAAATTTGGTCTTTAGAAGTATGTCTCTATATGGCCAGACATGTCAACTCCTATCCCTAAATAACAATCTCTGATGTAAGAAAGAATTTTTAAAATATTCTATTCAACAAAAAACTTTTTATAAATGTCACATTCTTAACTAATATATCATTTATTAGATAATCTTATAAGAACTTTTATTCTTCTTACAACATTCCGCTATATCTGAAATGTATAGAAAGAATATCATCCATGGGCTCAAGTTGGACACTAGTGCATCACATGGAATATAAGTAATTTTAAAAGCATCAATACAAATTGAAAAAGTATTGAGCATTTTGAATTTATTTTTTTATAAATTATCAATATTTACATCAATCTTATGGTGAGTTACTTATGCCCATACACGAACACTTCATGATGATTATAGAACTGTCAGTTGACTCTCAAAATACCTTGAAAACATGTCATGGAAAGCAGATGATTGTTAAATTTTGGAGTAGACGCTTTGGCTTCTGCCATGTACTGAAATTAGTGAGGGATTATGTGATTTAAGCCCCAAGTGCACCTGTGCAGTGGGAAGTTCACAGAAAGACATTTATTTATTTTCTATTCTGAAACATGGCATTTTGAGATCCACACAGCAGTGTCAAGTCCCAGTCCTCAGTCTTATCCCTGTGTTGTTCCATGCATGGATGCTGTGCTTTGTGGCCAGGTAAAGGTGGAGCTCACATGGTATCAGCACGTATTTTTCACTAAGGGTTTGCTCCTAACACCTGGCAGTCATCCAATTTCTCTGTAAAAATGAGTCACATGCCTTTCCCTGCACCTCTGCTAGTGTCTGGGAGGATGGTGATTCTATGTGAAGTATGTTTTGACTCCTGCCTCACATCCTGTAATTGAAAGGGCAAGCACTCAACCAATGCATATTTGTGGTACTGCTGCGAAGTTAAATGGAAGTGAATTACAGGTTGAACCCAAGATTACTTTAGTTTTTGTTCTATTGAGAGTTACGTATTTACAGCCTGGAGTGTGTTCACTTAGTGAATATTACTCTCTCTCTCTCTCTCTCTCTCTCTCTCTCTCTCTGTGTGTGTGTGTGTGTGTGTGTGTGTGTGTGTGTGAGAGAGAGAGAGAAAGAGAGAGAGAGAGAGATTTGATCTTAAAAGATTCAACAGCTTCAAGCAGATATTTTTTCTGAGATGTTAGGTGGCTTATAATATTTGGATTTCTCCATCTGTCTCTGTCGACATTAAAAAAAGAAAAGAAAAGAAAAAATCAATCTCTTAAACCTCAGACCAATGAATGCAGCATCACTCGACTTAATGAAAGCTTAATCAGAATGATCTGTGCTGAGGGCACACATCTGTGTGTAGCTGGTATCTCAAGCCTGGGTCTACCTGAAGTTCACTCTTGATAGTAATTGATTTCTTTCCTTTGTTCAACTTAACAGAGATCAGGAGTAAAGTGGCACTTGGTTTCACACACAGTCTCAGCAGCTGCAATTTCGCTGTTGCCTGTCAGACAGAGTCCTTCTGTGGTTCCTATACTGATTGCATGTAGCTCTGGATTTAATTTTGAGATGCTGACCTATTTGTCTCTTTATGTTTGAATGAGTGAGAAACAACCAGGAAAGCTGCTCCTTTATCATCTTGTGCATGCTTTTCCTCAATTGCCTAGGATACTCTCGTAGGATTTCCTTTCAACTACTTAATCAGTAAGATGTAATAGTTTATTTCTAACATAATGGCCAATAATACAATAATATCCTTACCTTACACTTGTACTTGAAAAATTTATAGTGTTGATCCTCTATATTCATGTTCCGTGTAGTTTTATCTATCTGCAGTTCAGAAAAGAGATGAAAATTTTTCTTTCTGTAACTACTTTGAAGAAATGCACAACCCTGGGATGTGCAAAATGGCAAACCCTCAATGAAACTAGTGATATTAAATTATAGTTGGCATCAGTGAATTGTCACTCTGTGTGCTACTAATATTTGCTTATACCGTCTTCTCTTTTTGTTCCCAAGTTTGGAATTTCCGAAGATTTGTAGACACTCCTATTCTTTGTATTCATCCCTGTTGTTTCTCAGTGTCTATAAATAATTAGATTTCCCATAATTTTTTGATTAACATTAATGCAAGATTTCATATTCTTTCAAGTATTTTCCAAAAAGAAAACACTAAATGAATGTTTTGAGGAGGCTCCACTTAATATTTCAAATTGATAGTTAACTTTCCATATTATGCAGGTGATAGAGGATACATAGTTTAGACTCCAGAATGGTTTATTAAAATAGTAATAACTCTTGTTATAATTTTCTTAAGCCCAAACGAGCTAGTTTCAAAGAAAGTGGATAAAGTAGGTTATGAATTAGACAACACACGAACTGCACAATTCTAACATTCTCATTTTTGTGATTATGAGTGATACTGAATATAAAATCCTCAGAGAAAAATTTCTATTTAAGCAGTTATAACATTGTATAACCTGTGGCTAATTCTTAACTATATTGCTAGATTCCTTGTTATTTTCAAAAGCATATTATGCTATTTTAATTTGCACTGCTTGTAGTTCATTTAATTAAACATGTGAAAAACAGGCATAAAGGGGGGAATTACATAATTGTGATGCAAAGTACATAGAATAAGATATCTTGATTTTTTTCCCTAACTATAAGACATTTGCATGAAGACTTTTATAGGTGCCTATATTTATGCATTTGTTGTTTAGGGAACTGCAGGCTATTGTAAAACTCATTATTATAATTTCCTCTTCTGTTTCATCTTTTAATGTCTTAAAGGTATTCTTCTTTTTAAAAATATTTGACTATGATTTAAATATCAATATTTAATTGTGTTCAGATTTTATTTTGTAGGAAAATAATCTTATAAAAAAGACACATTTATTTATGAAATTTCATTTAATGACCCAATGAGGCAACAGTTACATGAAAAGTCAGACTGAGGCAAGCCACACAGGTGTTGCTTTCATTGCCCAAGTGGTCTCTATGAAACAGAGCATCTAGAGGTACATTTTCTTTTAACTTGACTTCATTTCTCCCTAATTAGTAGTGTGCAATGTACCATTATGATGCCTGCTTCACCCTTTTGGTTCTTGCATCACCCCTTGGGAGTTTCCCAGCTGTTTTGCTCTCCTGTTGTAATTGAAATCTTACTTGTTCCAGCCTGTAATTGATAGTGAACCCAACCATTTTATGTTTGTCATGCAACAGATGTTCAATAGAAACTCTCAAATGCTGCTTATGGGGAAAAATGTCTTACCAGATTGAAACTAGACCAGTTCTGATCCACAATCAAACCCTCATTCACTTATCAATTTATCTTTTTTCATCATTTCAAGTTTTGTTTCTTATAGGAACAAATTCTTAGATTCATGTGATAAATGATATTATATATACAAATATGTGTTATATATATGTGTGTGTTATAGGTTGAGCATCACTTTTTCCAGGGGTTCATGCCTACTAACCAACTATGCAGTAAGTGAATTACAATTGTGTGCACCAACATGTGCACATAAATTCATAATGTACTTAGACTGCATGATGAAAGACACTCTTAACCCTCCTCAGGAAAGCAAATTATAATTCCCATAATTCCTTTCAGCTTTCTAATTCCCAGAATTCCTTTCAGCTTTCATTAGGACAACGTCCACCTTCACTACTACCAACTGCACCACTACCACTACCACCACAACTACCAGCACAACCCCAACTACCATTATCACCACAACTACCACCGGCACTGCTACCACAACCACCGCCACCACCCCCTTTGCCACCACCACCAGCAACACCACTCCTCCTCTTCTGCCCGTTTTTGTTGTTTTAATTATTTTGGAACAGAATCTTATTCTTTAATTCAGACTTGCTTCAAACTCTGAATCATTCTTCTGTCTCAGCCTCCTAAGGGTTAGGATTACAGGTGAGTACTGCCCAGCTAGAAATACTTTTAACATTAGTAAAATAATGATATTGAAGAACAAAAGTAAAATCAGATTTGCGCAACATACCAAAAGAACATCTATAAAATACTGAGTGCTTGATTCATATATTTAGGTAAAGTAATTATTTAGAAATAGAAATTTAGAATCCAATAAAAATGGAATTCAATTGAACATTAACAATAAAAAGCGACTGTTGTGTATTAATAGGATATACAAATTTTGTTTATATTTTAGAGTTCTCAATAAGTCAGAGCTTGAATTTTAAGAATACTATAATAAAATATTACACAATGATTTAAAAGCACTATCCTTTGACAAAATGATATTTTACAAAATATATTTTGAAAATATTTCAGATTTCATCATATTTTCTACTTCACAAAAGTGCTTATTGTATAATTACTTGAGAAAGTTTGTCTGTTCTAGTTCCAAATGTATTTGTACTGCTTTTGTGTTCTGAATTATTAAAGTAAGTGACATTATTTTTAAAGTGATCATTTCTCCCTTTGGAATAAAAGTTTGTTTCTAGAGATTGGTGCATCATGCATTATAAAACGAACTGGAAAAATGGATTTCTCTAAATAATTGTATTACATTATATCTTTCCTTTAAGTTAAAGAAAGGATATAAACATGACATTTATATTTAGCTATGTTTGTAATAATGCGTGTCTACAAAAACACATTTTATTTCAATTGTGATAATAAAATAAAAACGTTCACATGAGTTTTTATATACTGTAGTTTTTCATGCTAGCATGAATAATTGTGTTAATATTGCTTTAATTTTAATGAGGTAGAACAAAAGATTGTAATATACATCAAACACATTTTAACTATTAATAGCAAATAAGTTTCCATTGCTGAAACCATGTCAAAACTTAACATTTTTCTCTTTAATCTGTTTTGTGTGTCTGTGAGTGTAGGTGTATATAAGGGTATGGGTGACTGTGCCTATATAAAAGCCTCTACAAGATTTTGGGTGTCTTGCTCTGTCGATGTATTCCTTATGCTCTTGAGACAGACTCTTTCAATGAACCTGGAGCTATTTGGCTTCCAGCAAGGCCAGACCTTCCTATTGTTTGTGTCTCACACAGTACTGAGGCTATAGGTGAACTCAGTCATTCTAGTCACTGAATGTGAGTGCTAGCCATCCAAGGGCTCACCCTTAAATAAAAAGTGTGCTTAATCATTGAGCTGACCCTACCCAACCCTTCATGTCATTTGAAAATTGTGTAGATATCTATAAAGTACTTTTCCTGTGATAAGTTAGATACTTATTTTAGATATATATGCAGAAAATTTAAAGTTTCCAATAAAAATAATTTTTAAAATTAAATAAAATAATTATTTTTTTCTGGTAATGTAAACTTTGACATGAATGGCTGATGTGTTATTATACTAATGTGCATTACTTAAGGGACAGGCATGCACCTACAGAAGCCTTTCAGGGACACTGCTTTCTACTTAGTGCCTGGTGAATCTCCAACTTTGTGAAAAGCTGAGAGATAAGGAAAAGATAATATGGAATAAAGTCGGTTTTGTATGTGAATATATATTAAGAAACCTAGAGGTCACAGAGTTATATCAACTTTGAAAAACTAGTGAAGTGGCTAAATACCTCTTAAATTGTTTCATTCATAGACTTATACTTTTTTGTTATTTTGCTATAAATACGGCATTTAAATTCATGTAAACATCTGTCTAATACGTTTGCCTTTTTCCAGACCTTTTTCATAAAAATGGTAGAGGAATACACTCTTGGTGCTGATTCCCATAGGGAACTGTCTGACAGTCATGCTGTGTAGCTAAATCAGTTTCTTGGGGATTACTGTTTATCTCCGGAAGCCTGTTTCTCAAAAATATTGCCAAAGCTCCCAGAAACACAAGATGACCAGGAGGAACCATTTGGACATAAGGGATTGAACCAAGCAATATTTTCTCCCAACTCTCAGAGCCTGATGCCTAAGGATGGGCTCTTTCCACTAAACACCACAGTTCAGTTTTGCTCTTTCTCTTTGTTATTATTTTTTTGAAGAAGTAAGCAAATATATATTGACATAAATGAGAGAGAGAGAGAAGATACAGAGTGACAGAGTGAAGGAAATCTAGAGAAATACCTAGAGAGGGGAGAGTTTGATGCTGGGAGGGAAGGAGCAAACACAGAACATGTTGGAAGAAAGGAATGTCTAGGGAACCACAATGTAGAGATGGTGCAGCAACTTGGTTATCTTAGTGTGGTCCTTCCATCCAGACTGCTCTCACTCCCTTATAACTCATTCTTATCTCATTTGTGCAGGTCAGTTAATTCCTACCCCCTCATGTGTGTGTGTGTGTGTGTGTGTGTGTGTGTGTGTTTATCTTCTGTATAAAGAATCCACTAAATGTACCAAATATCTATATGTCCAGGAAGAGGTTTTGATAAATTTGATGACTTCATTAGATTAGTACTTGAAAAATATTTAAAAATATACACCCAGTTTATGTGGGTTTTTCTTAAATATTTGAGCATGTATTGATCATATTCATCTTATATCTACCTTTTTTTTCAAATTCTCTCCTCTTATCTTCTGGATGTTGATACATTTAGTCAATGGTGCCTTCTCATCTCTTCTGACTTATGTTTGGGTCCTTGTGAAAATCTTCCATCAAGGCCAATTTGTGCTTCTTAAGGATTCTTGTATGTGTGGCCTTATTTTCTTTTTGATTTGTCAACTGGCCAGCGGCTACACTCTCAGAAACTTGAGCTCCAATCTCCAATTAGCTGAGACTATCAATAGCTCTGATGTGACATGTGGCATTTCATACCCACCCTTGCACTCCATGCTGGGATTTGATCTAACTTGGGCTTGCACAAATCTTGTGTATGTTGTCACCACCACTGTAAGTTCATACGTTCAGATTCCTTGCTAGGTCTAGGACACAATGTCACCCAGTCTTTCTGGCTATTACAGTTTTTCTGACACCTTTTCTACAGTGATTCCTGAGCTTCAGGAGAAGGAAATGTGGGACATTTGTTACAGTTATGGTGTAGTGCTGTTTCGACATTTCTGCTTCTTTATTTTATGTGTATATGCACATGACACCCTAGCACTTGTGTGAAAAAAAAAAAAGTGACTTATGGGAATAAGTTTTATCCTTCCATGTACTTTTCTGGAGATTGAGCTAATGGGGCCCAGCTTGGAGACAACTGCCTTTCCCCATTAAATCTTTACCAAGATATCTTGTTAGCAACTAGTGCTAAAAATTGTGTATTATGTTATTATCTGCACCTTGGCAAATTTAAGATCTCTCTGTTAATCATGATCTACTGCTAATAGAAGCTTCTCTAATGATGATTAAAAGAATCATCATCTGTAGGTAGGCATTTTATCTTGTGGAACAGACCTTAAAACAAATCAGAAAGTAGTTGGTTACTATAAACATTCATTTCTTGTCCTGAGAATCTTTCTCCAAATGCCTCCAAATAATTGAGTAAAAGACTAAATATAAATGATAAATGATTGACCAATAGCTCCGAATTATTACTAACTAGCTCTTACATTTTAAGTTAACACATATTCCTTATTTGCTCTGACACATGGCGGCACTTTTGTTAACATGACATGTTCTTCTCCTGCTCTCTCTGCATCTGGCTGGAGACTCCTCACTCTGGCCTTCTCCTTCCTTTCATCTTTAGTTCAGTTATCCTGATTAAAAAGAAAGGTTTTAACAATAATATAGTAAAATTATGTGCAACAAAAAACAATTAGGTAAGAATTACAATAGCAAAATAATAAAGAGATCCTGTCTCACACAAAGCAAAATGAAAGGGCAGATACTTGGGATTGTTTTCTGACCTCCATTTTTACTCCTGCATTTCCACAAAAGAATGTAAACAACTGGGCAGTTGTGGAGCAGGCCTTTAATCCCAGCACTAAGGAGGTCTCTGTGAGTTCAAGACCAGTCTGGTCTACAAGAACTTGTTCCAGGAGAGGCTCCAAAGATACAAAGAAAACCTCTCTCAAAAAAATACCAAAGGAAAAAAAAAGTAAACACATGTCGCATGCTCACAGATATTATATGTAAGCATACACATGTGCATTATTTATACACACACGGGGGGGAAGGTAGATAGAAAGGGAATATCAGACACTCAAAAATAGAAGATGACTTCTGTAAAAGATGTTTTGTCTTCCATACTTCCATACTTTTTGCATGGTCCATGACATAATCAATGATAACAATCATAAGTGTATGTGCCATGAAAATCCTTACTGTTGCCACAGATATCATCCTATGATATGAAGGGAACAGTGGATGAGGAAGATGTTGATGGTGTGCAGTGACAGGTTCTTACACTATGCTGGGTCAATTGTAGGCAGTTATCCTACAAAGACACTTTAAAATTTGTTTTACTGTGTGAGGGGTCCTTTTAAAAACCTATCGACACTGGAGGTTAAACAATGGGTCACAAAAGAAAAGTCAGGAATGTTGGAGAGGGATCTGTAGTATGGAGGGGCATTTGAGAAGAGGGATAGGAAGAAAAGAGAGGGTGGTTGTGAGAGTAATCAAATGAATTGCATACAGGGATGAAAAGTCAAAGAGAAAAGATACATGATTTTAAAAAGTAAAGTATCAAACTTCAGAAAAGCATTTCTTCTCCATTGCTAGGGGTCTAGCATTCAAGCAAAGACAATAGGAGAATCCTGTCACCTTTTAGTCCAAGCCTAGCAAATGGAAAATGAAGGACATGGCATTTTAATGGTAGGGTCATTTGTAGTAATCTAAATCTACATAAACCAAAAATCCTTCTAGATACCAATAAGGAAAAGCTAATAGATTGTTTCTAATCTTAAACAATTCAGTTTGTTTTTAGTTGTTGTTGCTCTATGCTTGGTTTTTTTTATTTTTGCTTTTTTCTGTATAGCAGTTATATAAACAAAATGTATAATGTGGGCAGATATTTTTAGAATGCGCAGAGAATTTATAAACCATAAGCATGCTTGACTATGTGGTCCACACTGTATAAGAATGAAGTCTTATGATGGGACTATATAAAGGTTAGCTAATTTGACATGCAGATAGGACTGTATATCAAAAAGACACTACAAATAAAAAAGACTTTAAATGTGTTTCTCTTATGTAGGTAGGCATGAACCTGTAATTCAAACAAGAAAGGACATAGTAAAGAGAAGGACAATGTGTAAGAATTGAGAAGAGGCAAATAAATTAAAATATTTGGAGAACTCAGAGTCATCCTTAGCTGTTTGGAAATGATCGTCTCCTGTCAGATTTTCATGTTCTCTTATGAGCCAAGTAAGAAAGGGTAAGGTTTTTATTTTCAACTTTGGTATTACTACCATGGACAATATTAAATTCAAACAAATACAGATTCTTTTGACTTCGTTTCCCTGTGTGACTGTTTCCTCTCCTTTATTCCTATCTAGCCTCTGCACAGCTAATGTTTTCTTTCTGATGTTTCAATTCATTTAGCATCGCTTTCATGCTCAAATCTCAGCATTTCTCACACCTGGCAAAGGAATGCTAGTTCTTTTATATTTCAGATTAATATGCTTTTGATTTTGAATATTTATCAACTTGCATGCCGAAGGTTACATTTAACCTTTTTTTCACTCTCCTTGCTGCCATATTTTTTTTTTGATTTGAGTGAGTATTGTCCTTCAAAAACCTTCTTTAGTAAATATGTACTAAATCGGTCAGGGGTTGCCAAACCAAGAACAGCCCTCTCTTTAATTATCTAATATGATTGTCTTCTAATATTTTCATTGCAAAAGAAATACACTGCACTGATATTAATTGTGTTAACTTTAATTTAAAGTGCAAAATCAAAGTTGTGGGGAGGGCTGCACTGTTAGGGAAAGAACATGTTTTGTAGCACTGATAGAAACTCCAAAGAAAAGTTAAGTCAGCACATAACACAGATTCAGTGGCAAAAATAAAATAGATCTGTAGATCATCCATCACTTCTGTGTTGTGACCTCTGCAGAATCGACTAGCAGATTCTGTGTTATTGAATCACAATGACAGAGGCAAATACAAATGTCGTGACTTTACTGTGTTCTCTGGGTCTTGCCATATCACCATCCCCATTTTATTTTCCCTTCCCAGGGACACTTTGGAAGATTTAGAGGCTTTCTGCCTAATCTGACTGGCTCCACACAAACAGCTGGAGCTTTGCCAAGAGCCCAGCCTGATTATGTCAACAAGGCTGCCTCATCCACAGGGGAGCTCCAGCCGGGTATATGGAGTTCTGGGAACAGCCATGAATTAGCTTTATATGCTCCAAGAGGCAATTTCTTACAAAAACAGACTTCAGAAGCTGCCAGAGGAAATTGTTTCCCATTGGAAATAAGCATTGCTGGCACTTGTCTTCTGTAACTCTGTCAGTTAGATAGATCTTAGGATGTACTGTGGCTAGCCCTTGCGTTCTAAGTCTCCACAGAATTAAGCTGAGCTAGCTCTGCACTTGCTGGGGCTCTTCTCTGATGCTTCAGGATTAAATATCACTATTTAAGTGATCATTTTTAAGTTTAAAAGTTAGTAACTAAGCATGTCGTTTTGACCCCCAACTTACAAAAGGTTGCGGCCATAATTTAAAAGGGTATTCTATTAAATATAGCACCCGAGTTAAGGAGAGAGGCACAGAGCTCTCTGCAGCTCATTAGCCTTTTGCTAACGTGTTAAATGGAACAGTAGGAAGCCTCACTTACAGATGTATTTAAATTTTAGTGGCATTTAAGTAAGGGTGATACATTTTGACTAGCCCTTTACTATATTTCTTCTCACAAGGTGTTTGAGCAGAAGACTAGCCGAAGGTTAACTCTTAGATTCTCCAATGTGCAGTGAATTGACACCTTATGAAAACTCTTGAGCCATCCAATATATACTGCTTTCCTATTTGCAGTAAAGGGTTTGAGAGGAGCCCGGTGTTCTTATGGAATTCAACAACAACAAAAAAATTATATATCTTTGCAAATTGTGAAAATTAGATAGGCTTCTACATTATATTTGTATTGGCATAAATTGCCATTAATCATATGAAAATTCTACTCGATAACTTATCAAATATTGGAGAAACATCAAAGTATACAGACTACAGAGAGAGTTTAAATCAAATCCCTTCTCTTAGAGATTAGAGAACCCCCCAGCCCCCCTCTGCAAAAGAAGAGGCGGAAGTGGAGAGACGACAGGGAGAAAACAAGGCCTTCTGACTTAGCTAACCCAGGCTCCTAGGAGTTCACAAAGACTGGAGCAGCACACTGAGAGGGTCTACATAGGTCTGCCCCAAATCTTCTGCATGTATGTTATAGTATTTTTATAAGGCTCCCAAGTGTGAGAACCAAGTCAGTCTATGACTCTTGTGTCTACACTTGGGTCTCTCTCCTATTGGTCTGCCATGACCAGCTTCGAATATGGCAGTTGTTGCTTTATCTTATTATATTTCATTTTGTCATCTTTCATCATTACCTCTTAGAAGTCTGTTCTTTTTTTTAATGAGAGACAGAAAAGAAGTGGATCCAGAGGAGATGGGAGGTAGGGAGGAACTGGGAGGAGTATAGGGAAGGGAAATTATAATCAAGATATGTTAGATGAGAAAGGATTATAGTTTCAATAAAAGGTAAAGAATAAAAATTCTGAAAAAGTAGATCGTATTATAGTTGCAAATAATGGATTTATAAAATTCTAACTTATTGTATGAAGCTTCTGTTTGTTTGTTTTCATTTTTTCATCCAAGACACAAATGTATTTTGTCAACAAGTTGATTATGTCCAGGTATCTGTCATCTCTGGCAGCTTTTCAATCAGCAGATGTCACAGACAATCATTTCTTTCGTGTGTGTGTTTATGTATCTATTAAAGCTAGGCTCCCCATGATCTCTTGATCTCCACATTGTTTCTAGTTTGGTTTTTGTGTGATGATCTAAAAGGAAACTTCCTGAATGGAGAATGTTAGTTGCACCTGTACGTGGACATAAAAATAAGATTTAAAATATATTAAGTAATAAGAAATTAGACATTTAAACTTTTATGTTATGTGTATTTGGCAAAGACTGCAATGCATAAGGGGTTTGACTAATGGACATATGTTACTAAATATATCCATTTATGTACAAGATATACTTAAAATTCAAATATCAGGGTATAATTCCAGGAGTGATGATCCAGTGTACGAGACACTTCCCTATGAATATAAGGTCTGGAATTTAGGTCCTAATATCCATAAGAAGCTAGATATTGGTATGGGAGGTCTTTCTGACGATGTGTTGCTTTTATTGATTAATGAACATAGAACGGCTTTGAGCTTATGGCAGGGAAGAACAGAACTAGGCTGGGGAGTGGGGTGAGAGCTAGGCTGTATGCTCAGAGAAAGAAGGATGGAGTCAGAAAGAAGCCATGGAGACACACCGGACACAGACCCTGGAAAATTAACCCAGTAAGCCACACCCACGTGGAGATATACAGATGAATAAAAATGGGTTAAATTAATATAAGAGTTAGCCAATAAGAAGCTAGAGCTAATGGACCAAGCAGTGATTTAATTAATAGTGTTTCTGTGTGATTATTTCAGGTCTAAGCTAGCCAGGTGGCCAGGAACCAACAAGCAGCCCTTCTCCAGCAAGATGTGGTAGTTCACTTTTGTAATCTTAGCCTGCCTCCATGCAAGAAGGGAAGTGGCAGGAGAATTCTTGAAATCTTGCAGGCCAGCGATCCCTTCATACACAGTGGTGAACAAAACACTTTGTGTCAAGCAAAATGTGGAAGAAAGCTGAAGATGGACATTGAACTTTGCCTACTCATCTCCACAAAGGAATTTACATTCATATACAAATACAGTCAATTACACCATATTTACACATGTCACATGCACACAGATATAGTCATGAATAAAAGTATGATTTTTCATCGTCTGAAAGACACTAACCATTGTAATTTATCAACATTAAAATAAAAATTTAGTGAAAATGTGAGTTTAGAAACTTATAATATTTAAATTTCTTCAACATGGTTTAGATACTTCATTGGCTCCAGGGACATATTTTTTCAATTATTAATTAATTTTGAATACATAAAATTTACTGTATATACATTTTATGCCATAGTGTAATATTAATAGAGTCCTAGTTTCTTGAAAACAGGTAAAATATTACTTAGAATATTTACAGAAGATTTTTATGTCTTAGTTGCGTTTGTTCCTCAGATACTTTTGCTTTCTTTTTGGACTGTTATTCTTCCAAGTAGAGAGTTTAAAATAATTGAACAGTCCGGTGCTCCATTGTGGGTCTCTGTCTCTGTCTCCTTTCATCGCCTGATGAAGGTTAATATTCAGGAGGATGCCTATATGATTTTCTTTGGGTTCTCCTTCTTATTTAGCTTCTCTAAGAACCCAAATTATAGGCTCAATGTCCTTTATTTATGGCTAGAAACCAAATATGAGTGAGTACATCCCATGTTCCTTCTTTTGGGTCTGGCTTACCTCACTCAGGATAGTGTCCAAATCAGGAGCAGAAGGAGAGAGAGCACAAGCAAGGAACTCAGGACCGCGAGGGGTGCACCCAAACACTGAGACAATGGGGATGTTCTATTGGGAACTCACGAAGGCCAGGTGGCCTGGGTCTGAAAAAGCCTGGGTTAAAACCGGTCTCGCTGAACATAGTGGACAAGGAGGACTACTGAGACCTCAAGAACAATGGCAATGGGTTTTTGATCCTACTGTACCTATTGGTTTCGTGGGAGCCTAGGCAGTTTCGTGGATGCTCACCTTACTAGACCTGGATGGAGGTGGGTGGTCCTTGGACTTCCCACAGGGCAGGGAACCCTGATTGCTCTTTGGGCTGACGAGGGGGGGGGACTTGGTTGGGGGGGGGGGAGGGAAAGGGGAGGCGGCGGTGGGGAAGAGACAGAAATCTTTAATAAATAAATAAATTAATTAAAAAAATAACATTGCATAGGTGAAACAACACTGTAAACAAAAATAGGTGCATATTCAATATAACAAATATAATTTGAATTTCTGTCAATATACAAAAATCCATACCATTGTAAATTGTAAATCACAAGTAATAAACTACTATTATCCCATCCCCCCCAAAAAAAAATAAATAAAATAAAATAATTGAACAGTTACTGCCATTCCTTTAATTCTGAAAATTGTAGTGAATCTCTGTGCTTCGGTCTGAACTCAGTGCACACACAGAGCCAGGCAAGGAGATGTGGAGTGGTTTGAATTTTTTTCCCTCAACGTCATGTGTTCTAAGATATAAAGTGGCTTATAGGAAATCACACTGCTGTTTCTCTTTTCTCACTGAAGATATTATTATACCACCTACCTGCCGAGGATCCTTGCTCTCAGGCTTGTTGTTCCAGATGGTGAAGGTTGTATTTTTATACTGCAGAATCCACCCTTAAATTTCATAATTTCAATCCCGGTGGCTCACATTGTAAATCCAAGGTTGAAAGGCAGCAACTTGACAATTGATGTGGGCATATCTTAGTAAACAGGGTTCTTGCCTAGTGTTAGCTTCAATTTGGTGCCTCGGATGAAACCTTATGCATGAAAATCAGAGGTTGACTGGAGATAGGCTGTGGAGCTCTTCAGATGTCCTCAGCTTTGTCCTGGCAGCACGGTGACAAGCCCATTTTATTCGCTGTTTCTCTCTGTTCTATCTTCCTTTCTCAGAGATCATTTCCTCATGCCAGCTAACCGACAAATCAGCGAGAGGGAATTAGGATGCTTTTCACAACCTGCTATAATTTTGAAATTTACTTGTAAAAATTCATTATATCAAATAAATGAAAAACAATGTGTGCCCAGAACAGTTTCATATTGAGGAAAGGCTGATTTTCAGAGCCCACAACTCATACGTGTGTCTTGGCAAGATTTTTTTGAGCTTGATAAAGAGAGGAATCATAGTTGATTATTTTTATGCAACATGATATATTTACTACAATAGAAATTACAGGACACATTTACTTCATCAATATCACATCTTAAAGATCTGCAAAACAAAAAGCAAAATGAAACACTGTATCTCCTGAATTAGTATTATTTATGCAGCTTGTCGATCTGTTGGAAGACCTGAGTTTCTAAAATGCATGTCTTTCTTTTACTTTCTTGAGTCTGTTTGTAAGGAACCATGGCATAAAGCATAGCTATGTATTGACCTATTAGAAGCAGCCTTCTGTAGGAAATATCTGCAGCTGTTCTTATTTCATTTGTTTTCTATTAAGCATTTTTTTGTTGGAATGTGGGCAATGGAGACAAAATATATGGAAATTATAATTTTGAGAGCTGAAGCTTAATAAAAACTAAATACTCTATAGCTCAAATATATCTAAATACCTTTTATCCACAATCTTCTTCTCATGAGAAATTTTCACTCTGAAATTTAAATAATGTGTCCAACTGTAACAAATAACCAATTATTTAACTGACTATTGTTGCATCTGAATTGATTTATATATTTCTTAGAATTGAGGAGTTTGTCATATATAAAGTTTATATATTTAAGATTCACCGAAGCAGCCCAACCATTTTACTGAATAGACATAGACGATTAGGGAAGCAGGTCTAGTTTTAGAACCCACTGGATCCTAACTCATTACTTAGCATCTTCATCTTCTTTTCACAGTAAGCATATATACGTATAAAATAAATTGCAGAACCACAGAATTATAAAACAAGTCAACATTTTCAGTGTGACTCCATTGCTTATCCTTATTTTACTTAATAATTATATTAACTATAATTTCATACAGTTAAATTTACTGTATGAAAATTATAATTAATATAATTATTTAAGAAATATATTCTTTTCAGTATACACGTGTTGTTTTTCCAAAAGAAACAGTCATAGAACCACCACTAAAGCTACTAAGAGTGTCTGTCTATCATCTGTAATACTTTCCCCCTCTCTTTTATAGTTAAAGCTTCTCCGTGTTAGCAAGTCAATAAAGACCAATCATTTCAGTTTTTCCAAGTGAGTGTCTATTCTACATATCCCAGTAATAGTGCTAGGACATGCGCACTTTTAGTTTTGGATTTTTATCTAACTTTTCAAGATATTAATAATAGTTTCTTTATATGACTGCATATGGAACCTGAGATTAGCTGTAATGAATATAGATGTGACATGCTCACTTTCATGCTGTATATAAATATACAGCATATATATTGTATGTATATATGTTTATAATAAAGCCTTGTATGAATATATGTATTTATATATTCATAGATATGTATGTATGTATATTCATACAAGGCTTTATTCTCAATTCTCAAATCATTATTCTTACTACTAATTAGGTGAAACTTGAATATACAAGGAACTATCATAATCACTATAGATCTACATGGGTGAATATGAAATTCAATTTTATTTTTAAAAAGCTTCTGTTATATTTTATCTTCAACCTGACTCCTTACATTCTTCATCACTTTTTCTTAATATATCATATTAATTTTTCCTAAGACATGTCAGTGATTTATGGGCATTTAAATTACTTTAGCTTTGTTCTACTCTTCTGAACACTGTGTACTAGCTGATAGGTTTTTAAGAAACTGTGCTTTTCTAGGATGATTTATGATATGCAATATTGTTTATAGATGCTTATGGTTTTGCCATGAAAGTCAATTGAGTAAGCATAATTAACATTGTGTTTATGAAAATTTAAAGTAAATTTAAGGTAGGATTATACTGTGAGAAACAGAGTCATTGGTAGTTTCTAGGCATTTCCTTTTGACTGTGTTATGTTTTGTTACTTTTTTGATGTGGTGGCATCAGTGAATTCGTATATTATTTTGCTTTAGGATAAAATTAATTATCACGATGAAATTCCAAAGTAAATCTCGTACCTTGTTTTAGTTTGCCACCATATTTGGCGAAGTTTTTGATTTTTATAAGACATCGCCCCTGAACATTTATATGTCTGTTGTTCAGCAGTTCATAGTTGAAACAATATCTCTGTTTACACATGAACACCGAATACATATGAACTCATTATTCCCTTTCTACTTGCAATGCCTTCTTATTCTGAAGTTAAGTAATCTGCCTGCCATGCATGGTGCAGTCACCCACTTGAGTCAGATTTAGAGATAGCTGTCTTCTTCACTCTGTGTCCTGACCATCAGCAATCCTGTTAGCTGTATATTGGAACTGTAGCTCAGACTTGAAGCTCACCCTTGCTTCAACAACAGCATTATCCAAACCCCCACCATCATTCAATGCTTGGAATATTGGTATATGATCTGACAGTATTACTTTTAGTATTTTTTTTTCAACAGTGCCTCAAAAGATTTAGTCTCTGGACCTCTCTGAACTCATTTTCAGAATTTCTTTGAGAGATGATATAGAGTTAAATCAATAAGAAGTGGCCATATACTTAGGATGCTGGAAGTTGTAATTAGCTGCACAAATCTGAGCTCAAGGTCCAACAGGGCATATTTCACACATTTTTGGTATGAGTTTGCTTATTTGCAGTTCCTGGCTTCATGTGTCCTTAGCAATGATAGGTATGCTTCTAGCACTCTAGTTTCGTGCAGATCCTCTGTGGAATGAATCTGCCTCTGCTCGTAGTTTCAAAGAATCACATGATTACAAGTGTTCCACTATGATAATCCAGGAGAACATGCTCTTCTCAGAATTCTTAAACTCACCTGAAAAGTCCATATAAAATAGAATCCCTGTGTCATCGGCATAAGGATTTGTATGTCTGTGGGCATCAATTTCGAATATAACAAATTTGAATTGCTATGCTGAAAAAAAAGTAGCCTTATTAAATAAATCTATCTTTTTCAAGATTTCTAAAATACTGTTTATTTATTCTACAATATGTTTTCTCTCATCATTCTTCATGCTTGTAATCGATATCTTCAGAGAAATCTCAGGTCTTGCATTTTAAAAAGCTTTCCATATTCCCAGCCAGTCTTTAATTCTGTGTTGTTTTTCCTAGTTTTAATCTCCTAAATATGTTTTGATATCAATTTAATATATTATTTTTGGCTACTTTTGAAAGTAAACTTTTATTAAGCAAGTTGTGGAAGCTTGTGGACAGGTAAGTACAGACCGAGAATCTGCTCACATTTCTTGTTAAAATCTTTCCCCCTAAAATGAATGATATTCTTCTGTTTCTAGCAAAAACTTTATTGCTATGCATCTACACAAGCCACAAGAACAAATACCAAAACAGACATCATCTTGTGTGTTCAAGGATTTTATAGAGTCGGGCTTATGTGAGATACTAGTTCCCTCTACATCTTTGGCTTACTTTATCCTATTTTGTAAATGATTCTGTGAAATATATAGAATCTGATCTCAGAGTTCCAAGTCCTTTTCAAATATAACTTAACATAGGTCTTAATATCTTTATAGTATAATAAAATGTGTATGGAATGTTAGGTGCCATTGTCTTTTGCTAAGGTTTTCCTGTGACTAATGTATAAAAGCTAAGACTTTTTTTTTTTACTGTGAATTATTTTCTTCCACAGTGACATATAGTTTATAATTTCTTTTGGCACCAATTGTTGTATCAAACTGTTTGTCAGTCAGCCAAGTTCTTGAATCACTACATCCATGTGGAGTAGTAACTTGGATGTGTGAAAAGATTAGACTTTCTTCACGTTTATTTTGTTTTGAAACATGTCTACTTTTTATACTTCCTTTACCATTGAGAAGAAGCTAAGCGTATATCCCAAGAAAAACATGCATTATATTCTTTAAACATAATGTGTGCATCATTTTATTTAGGTACCATTTAATATCCATAAAATAAAATTTACAGCCATTCATAACATATATATTGGTTAACCTGATGGTTAAGAATATTAGACATTTCCAAAGAAAGCAAAGGTATTTAGTTTGTTCCATCCTGTATCGAGTCGCAGCCCTAGGAGAACAAGAACATTCTGGACCAATTTGTCTTTTATATTATTAAAATTATATTAATAGAATTATTTGGAATTTTAAAAATATTTGAAATATAATTTATTGAAATTAAAAGGTAAAACTAGACTTTCTTTCAAGTTGATTTCTAGTGTATCTTGACCAATCGAGATTCTTCTGTTGAGATTTCTCTATGTAAATATGTAACCCCTTTTTAATGGGATTATGTGGTATTTTGACGTCTAATTTCCTGAGTTATTTAAATATTTTGGAGATCTGTCCTCTGTAAGATGTGGGGATGGTGAAGATCTTTTCCATCCTGTAGGCTGGCATTCTGTTTTATTGACAGTGTCCTTTGCCTTACAGACACTTTTCAGTTTCAGAAGGTTGCTGTTGTCAGTGTCTGTGCTACCGTAATTATCTTTAGGAAGTGGTCTTCTGTGCCAGTGTATTCAAGGCTACTTCCCACTTTCTCTTCTATCAGGTTCAATACAATTTGATTTATATGTTGAGGACTTTGATCTACTTGAACTTGACTTTTGTTCAGGGAGAGAGATACGGATCTATTTGCATTCTCCTTCATGTTGTCATCCAGTTATGCAAGCACCATTTTTTAAAGTTTTTTTTTTCAATGTATATTTTGGGCTTCTTCATCACAATCAGTTGTTCATAGGTGTGTAGATTTATGTTAGGGTCTTTGATTCAATTCCATTGATCCATGTGTCTGTTTTTATACCATGTGGATTTTTATTACTATACCTCTAAAGTAGATCTTGAAGTCAAGAATGGTGAAACTTCCAGAAATTCCTTGATTATACAGGATTGTTTTTGCTATTCTGGGTTGTTTTTTTTTTTTTTTTCATGTGAAGTTGAATATTGTTCTTTTAAGGTCTGAGAAGAATTGTGTTGGAATTTTGATGGGGATTGTACTGAATCTGTAGATTGCTTTGGGGAAGATTGCTATTTTAATAGGTTAACTCAACCAATACATGACTATGGAAGCAAACACTGGGCCAAACACTAGGAGCCAAGTTGAAGAGAGGAAGGAGGCATTAAATCAGCAAGTGGGGGGTCAAGTTCATGATGCAGAAACCCCAGAGACAGTTGACCTGAATTGTGGGAGCTCATAGACTCTGGAATGCCATCTGGGGGTGGGTCAACAAGAGATGAAGATAAGTTCTCTTCATCTGGATGACTGCTGTGTAGCTTGTTCTGATATGGGATTCCCCCCTGAATATGTTTTTCTGTTTTCTTTCTTTCTTTCTTTCTTTCTTTCTTTCTTTCTTTCTTTCTTTCTTTCTTTTTTTTTTTTTTTTATTTTCGAGACAGGGTTTCTCCATAGCTTTTGGTTCCTGTCCTGGAACTAGCTCTTGTAGATCAGNTTTATTTTCGAGACAGGGTTTCTCCATAGCTTTTGGTTCCTGTCCTGGAACTAGCTCTTGTAGATCAGGCTGACCTCAAACTCACAGAGATCTGCCTGCCTCTGCCTCCTGAGTCCTGGAATTAAAGGTGTGTGCCACCACCGCCCTGTGCTATGAATGTTTTATTACCATTGGTTAATAAAGAAGCTACTTTGGCCTGTAGCAGGGCAGAATAGAGCTAGGTGGAAAATCTAAACTGAAAACAGGGAGAAAGAAGGCAGACTCACAGAGACATTATGTTGCTGCCAGAGGACAAAGACACCAGACCCTTACTGGAAGGCCACAGTCTCATGCTGATACATAGATTAATAGAAATGGGTTAGTTTATGATGTAAGAGCTAGCTAGCAATATTCTTGAGCCATCGGCAAAACTGTATTGTAATTAATATAGTTCCGATGTAATTATTTGGGTCTAGGCAGCTTGGGAACCAACGCACAGTCTCCTTTAATGTTGGCCTTTTGTGGAGCTCCAATCAGTGGGACCAAGGCCTGTCCCTGATGCATGAGCTGGCTCTCTAGAACCTGTTCAGTATGTTGTGATGCCTGGCCCAGCCTTGATGCAAGGGGGAGGAGCTTGGTCCTGCCTTAACGTGATATGCCATTCTTTGGTGAGTCATGGGAGACCTTCCCCCTTCTGAAAGAAGACAGAGGAAGAGTTGATGGGGGAGGAAGGAAGATGGGGTTAGGGAATGGGAGGAGAGGAGGGAGCAAAAATTGTGGTTGGTATGTAAAATGAATAAATAAGTTAAAACTTATTTTTAAATCTATATTTATTGCGTAAAAATGATTTAAAGTTTGTTGAAAAGATCTTAGCTAAAGGAATTGGTTTTGAATTACATTTAGTCAAGCATGTGATTCACATCTATAATCTAGTCAGTAAACCCATTTGTCCATATACCTTTACTTGGAAGTGTTCTTTGTAAAGAGATGTTGGTCTGGTTTGACTAGCGATGTTGGTCCCTCAGGAGGTCTCTTAAGATATCCTGTTGGTGCCCTATGTCATGGAGATTCTGCAGCTTCTGGTCTCCAGGACTATCCTCTTTACATGTTCCCAAAGATCATAAATGGGGTGGTGGTGTAAAAATTTAGTGAACTTGAAATTTTTCATTGTCCCAAATGCATAGATACTAAGTAATCAAAATTTTGTAAGCTATCTAATGTATCTATTATGATTTTGTAGTGCAGTTTTCTACTGTAGTAAGACAATAATTGCCTAAGGATACTTATATGGTAGTTCATATTCAGTCACAATATAGGGAATCCTTTCATCTTTATTTAATTGATAACCTTTAAAATTAATAATGCAGATTACACTAAATTAATGATTTTAAATGACTAGGATATTTTAAATTGAGTTAAAACATCTATTATTGTAGTGAATTATGAAATGCGTGAAAAGTAATAATATTCTTTGATATACATTAATTCCTTCAGTATTTTTAATTCGTTAAACATGCAAATTTAATTTTATTCTAACTTAATCAGAACTGGTAAAAGCAGAGATATGATTTCCATTGATCATTTTGCACAGGAGAAAATAAAAGTATCCTTGAGAACTAGAATCTCTAATCTGGGGAAGAGAATGAACATATCCTACCTCTATGTAGATAGAAAATATTAACAATTATTTATATGCAAACTGTGTTTTGCCCAGAAAACCACTTAGATAGTTCAATGAACCATTGAACTGAAGCCTGCTGAATTGTGCCTGCATGCTGAAAATTGCCATACAGATTGAGGCACAAATTCAGTAATGAAAGAAAAATTATCAACATCTCATTGATATTTTTTTTCAAAGGATAGTCTGTTGGCATAAAAATCACATGGACAAATGGTAAGAAATTTGTGAAAATAAATGTGTAATAGAAAAGACATCTCTAGGCAAAATAAGTGTTTTCGAAGCTAAATCTTTTACGTGCAATATTAACTTTATTAACAATGATATTCAAGTACACTGGGAAATGATGAGCCACAAGTGTCCTCCCATGAGCTATATCTCTTCCACATAGGAACAACTAGCAAAATTCCCCTTTGTAATTTTGGAAAACCGAACATTGACTTTGGAGAACTGGTACAAAATTAGACTGTGGGAACTCCTTATTTTATTATAATCTGCAACAATTTATTATTCCAGACTCATTTCTTCCAGAGTATAAATGGTCTGACCTATTCTCTTACGGCTCCCATTTGAAACACTGTCGTTTTCCTGTGAGATATGACTAAGTAGTTGGTAGAAGTTATGTTATACCATTGCTAATGAAGTATGACTCTGAGGAGTCTTACTTCCGAGAAAGTCTCAGAGGGATATAAAATGGTCCGTTTAGCTTATGTTTATACAAACCCTATTACTCTGTAAGTTTCAAACGGAATAACTCCTCTTTTTCCATGATTCAATATTCCTCTTGTCGCCTATTACTTTCTGATCCCCTGAAGTATCTTCATTTTTCCCCCTAATCCAGAAGTCTAAGAAAGATTTCTGTAAGAAAACATGATTGTACTTATTTATCTGGTGGAAAAGCACAGCTTTTGGCTGTCCAAAAATGGAGATGAACATGTCTACGTGTAACTGAGAACTTCCTGGTCACAAGAGATCTAAAAGGCTTGCGGAGTATAAAATATGAAGATTTTCCCCTGTAACTTACTACTGAGTAGCAGAGAATTCAAGGTCACTAGAGATGTAAAAAGTTTGCAAAATATAAATAACTAAAACCACACTTTAATTTTAATTCACGCTATTAATAGAACTTAGTATACATACTTGATCAACAGAATATCATTATCAGACGGGAAATCCTTGTAATACCCAATGAGTAGGACAAAAACAACAAAAATCAACCTGCAGAGATTAGAGCAGATAATTAACTGGCCTCCTGCTTTTCCCTTGAAATTATATCTAATAGAGTATACAGAATACAGGATGCTTTTTTTTGTATGACAGAATAAATTATCCTTGAAAGATCAGAAGAGTTTTCAGTGTAAATATTTACAATGTAGCTTACTGCAATAAATCAAATATTAAAAAAATTTCCTGGGTGTTTGTGGCTCACACATTTAATGTCAGCATTTGTCAGCAAAAGACAGGCAGCCCTCTGTGAGTTCAACACCAGCCTGATCTACAAAGCCAGTTCAGGACAGACAAAGCTCCACAGAGAAACCCTCTCTCAAGAAAACCAAAATTTCTCCTATCATTTATAAATTTCATAGTTATTTTGAAATGACTTACCTTGGCTTTCCTTACAATAAAGAGTAACAGTTAGGTTACCTTTTTATTAAGTAGGAAGGGCCACTTTTCTGATTGACCATGTGTTTGCCCTTCCTGATGAGTTAAAATGTCAGGAAAAAAATCAACTACATGTTTTAAAGGAAGTAATAGTTTCTCTCCTTAATTAAGTCAAGTGTAGGATTACTGAGAAATCTAAGAATTGTTTTATCAATTAAAAACCTTGCGATTAAAAGACATTTCTATTTTTCTTATTATAAGACAAATAAATATGTTTAATTTACCTGAGCGGTAGAGGTTGTTAGTCATAAATCTATCATATTTTTAAGGCCTTTCCAAGATTACTCATTTAGTAAGGAATAATTTACCAAAATGTATATGGAAAGTTGTTTTTGCTGTTTCTCGTATCCATTACTTTGGGCAGAAGGACTTGAGAAGCTAGTTGAGACAGTGAAATAAACTAGCCAGAGTTTGTCAGGTATCTTCTCTGTGATTGGAATACCCAGAAGAATTTCCCAAAGCTATGGTTCACTCAGGTTTCTCTTAAACGTATTTTAAATATGAAGTGGTCATTTGAGCTCTTTGTATTTTCCCTGTTCTCAGTTTGAGCAACTGAGCTGAACAGTGTGTTGCCCTCAGCTACCCTACCAAGATTCTTTTTTTTTATGGTTTATTTTTGTGTAATCATTTATATTGAGAGCATTTTGTTCCAGACTCTTTCCTTCAGAAACAAATCATCACTGCTCAGACAGAGACCAAGAAATCGTCCACATTCTGTGTTCAGCTTGGGTGGCATTTACCACATACAAGCAAAGAATAGTAAGATGTTAAGTATTCTGTCTCAAAGAATCTCACGCTTTAAAGAGATTTTCCTCTGATACTGCGCCTCAATGAGCAAGATTTGAGCTGGTTGTTTTTAATGGCTCTTCAGTGAAAAGTTTTATTTTTAAAACCTTCAATTAAATCAGAAATATATGCATGTTTAAATGCAGCACCCTAGAGACAGAGGCAAGTGATTTTTATAAGTTTAAGGCCAGCCTTGTTGGCATAGCAATTTCCTGCCCTGCAATAATGAATCACTGATCCCCAAAGAAAAACACATGAAAACAAAAAATCCAAATAAGTCAATAAAAATTAAATTAAAATAATTTATATTAGAAACATGATTAAAATATTTAAATTAAAACATCAGCAACATGAGTTGCATAGTGGTATAACCATAATCCCAGTTTGGGATAACAGTGGCAGAAAAAAATTAAATTCAGGCCAGTAGAGTCCTAATGTGTATACTAAAATTTTCTATTAAAAACAAGCCAAATAATTAAATAACAAAATCAAACAAAACTATACCTCCTATAACACAAAAGCTAAACATAAAATGCAGTATTATAAATAAATAAGATGGTGCAAAGTTGCATATATTTTTGAGATATTTTTACTTCTATACATATCTTGCCTTTTGACCAAGAAAATGAATCATACACAGTTCAGAAAGTCACAGTGACACCCTATGGTGTAAAGACTCTGGTTGCCCAGAAGCATGCTTCAGTGAAGTAAGATTTCAAGAGTTTGTTCTTTAACATGTATGCTAGCTTAATATGGCATCAATAAATGGGGTCTCTCTATTCTGTAGATTAGGGAAATTTCTATGTATTTATTTATTAAACATCAAGTATTTATTTGTTTTTTTTTCTTTTTTTTTCCTCCAAGACAGGGTTTCTCTGTCAAGTATTTATTTGTATATGCTTACTTCATTTCCAAGTAAAATTGTTGTCTGACACCCTAAACATATTTTTTGCAATTAGTTACTTACCAATACAAAATAAAATCAATTTAATAAATTAATGAATGATTATAAAATTGCCAATACAGTTTTGCTACAATATAATACAAAGTTAATATTAAATTAATAATTCTACTAATTAAAGACAATTTAAAAATTAGTTCTAAGTTATCTAATTCACTTTTAGTGTGTAATTAAGGTCTCAGCTTTTATATACTGCTAGAAAGCATCAAAGGGAGCGAAACAGTGACAGAGACAGGGAAGGGAGAAAGGAAAGAGAGGAGGAGAGAAAGAGAGAAGGGGGTGATGAGAGAGAAACATTCCTTTCTCTGGATTATTCTTTTTCAAATTACTCTTTCCTATCTGCAATTTAGAAGGAATGAGGAGGTACAATTTACATTGATCTTCAAATCTAAAATGTTCTAATTTTTTTAACAACCAATGGAAATGATATTTATTATCAGGGAGCAGGAATAATGCTTAACAAACTAGAAAACAATTAATGTTTTTCAGAGCTGAAAATATTTGTAAACGTACTTTAGCAGTTCTGAGACACATGCAGAGGCCTGTCTTCTTCCAGTCTGTCTGTGCTTTTCATAAATGTTATAATGTGGCCTGCTTTTGTCGTGGTAAGTAAATGCTGGGAGCTAGCTTGAAACCAGAAATCCTATGACGTTTAAAAAAAGAAAAAAAAATCTCAATTTTAACATTTTGTCTGAAAATAGCAAATGTTGAAATGGAAAGAATATCACTGCTAGAAGTTATTATGCTCTTACTTGATCCAAATCCTATTGAAGTTGAGTGGATTTAGTTTTCATTTGGTTTTTATGGATATCCTCATTATCTTAGTGTCAGAATGCTGTGTTCTGGAGAGGTTGCATATTAAGTACCTGATAGATATAGTCCCTTCTGAAAATTTATTATCTCCTTAAGAATACAGAATGCCTTAAATATCTATGGATACTGTTTGACATCGCTCACAGAGGACTTAGTTACTCTCAAAGAAAGCTCATCTAGTTGCACAGTAGTCCTTTGTAAATATTACATTTTTTAAATCAGTTCTTTATTAAAAAGTGCTTGTGTTGATTTAGCAGAAGTTGATGCCCACATTGTCTGTTATATCTTTTAACAGTTGGTAAGTACAAGTTAGTGGCATTTGTACTTTTTTGCTGAGTTTATTTTTGATTATTTCATATGTGTGTACTGTATTTTCTTCCTTTCCTTCTCCTACCTCAAATTTATACTTGTTCTCAAATTTATTGCCTCTTATTCTTTAATTATAGCTTATATCATATGTATTCTATAACATATATAATACATGTAATACACACTGAACATGCAATCAGTCAATCAAACACACTGTCATCACTTAGTGTTCCTCATGTATAGCTAGCCGGCTGGGACTGGCTAACCTATCAGGTGACTCCTCTTGGAGAAGATGGATTCCTGCCTTCAACAGTCATCATTACTCATAGTTCTTTACTCAGGACTGTAACCCTGCGAGAGGCCTCTCATCCTTATTGGCATGTCAGTTTTTGATATTATTTTATCTGTGCGTTGCTTTTGATACCTCAATATGGCTGCCTTGCTCACTTCTCCCAAGCTGTTGGCAGCTTTCTTGCCATATGTACCACCCATCTTCTGATATTTCAAGCATTGTGTTCTTCTAGTAACATTTATTGTTTTAGAATTTAGCTTCAGAGGTTTTTTTGTTTGTTTGTTTGGTTGGTTTTTTTGTTTTGTTTTGTTTTTTTTTGTTTTGTTTTGTTTTTTTTCGATACACGGTTTCTCTGTAGCTTTGGTGCCCGTCCCGGAACTATCTCTTGTAGACCAGGCTGGCCTCGAACTCCCAGAGATCCACCTGCCTCTGCCTCTCGAGTGCTGGGATTAAAGGCATTCGCCACAACTGCCCGGCGCTTCAGAGGTTTTTGTTTGTTTGCTTGTTTTTCGTTTTGTTATGTTTTTTTTTTTTTTTTTTTTTTTTTTTAAGAGCCTGGCTTATTTAAAGAGAATTTGTTGTAGGCTTTTAAGTGCAATGTTTTTAGACACAGTTTTTGGAATGAAAATTAAATATACCCAAGAGCAGGAGTGTAGACATCTTGGATGAGTCAGCTTGATTTTATTTACATCATTTCCTAGAACAGAGGCTATTTTTACAACACCATTTTATGATAATATGTAAGAAGTACCCATCCTTGTTATTTTCCTAAGAACAATTAAAGGATAATTTGTCATGTAGGAGATCCTAGGTAACACTAAACATTTATTCTTTACAAATAATGGAGGGAAAGGGAAATATCTCAGCATTATCTCAAAGAATAACACTGAACCACCTCATTAATCATTCAGAAGTATCTATTTTTCAGGGTTTATCCATGTGTGACAATTAGATGTTTACCTTTATACTTAAAATTATGTGGTCTTCACATGATTTAACATTTGGTTAAATGGTGACAAGATAAGTGGTGTAGGAGGGTCTTCTTTCTATGTGTTGCTTTCATTGGTTGAATAAAGAGGCTGCCTTGGCCTAGTTCATAGGGTGAACTCAGGTAGGCGGGGAAGACAGAACAGAATTCTGGGAGGAAGAAAGCTGAGCCAGAGAGAGCTGCCCACCATAAAGCTGCCAGATCAGACATGCTGAATCTTTCCTGGTAAGCCACGAGCTCATAGTGACATACAGATTATTAAAAATGGATTAAATCAAGATGTGAGAGTTACCCAATAAGAGGCTAGAACTAATGGTCCAGGCAGCAGTTTAATTAATACAGATCTCCATGTGATTATATTGGGCATAAGCTAGCCAGGTGGCCGGGACGACAAGCAGCCTGCCAGCTGGGTGTAAGCCCGCTCCATTTACAACAGATAAGACTTGATTTTAATTCATACCTGTTTTGCCCATGGCTAAATCTGATGCTACCTTGCTTTTCAATGGAAGAGGCTTTTAAGAGTCTATGTATCAGAATATCTTCAAGTGGCAGTCCCCACCACCTCCATTACTTGCATCAGACCATGACAATGAGTTTTCATTCAAGGAAAAGTAGAAACAACAGGTGTTTTTGACGACCTGTCTACAAGACCATCATCGGCTACATTCATCATTGCCTGTCAGTAAAGCCAAAAGCAACAACTACTGATGAGAAAACTCCATTCAAGGGCATGAAGAACTATATTGATTTTTGCTATAGAAAGAACAGTTTGGCCATCCAAGGAGGAAATGCTATTTTTCTCTCAAGATTGTCAATGAAATTTTAAATAAGAGGTAGTTATACTACCATGTGGCTGTTACAGAATAAAAATGGTTTAACGAAAAGAAAAAAAAAATCAACTGATGAACCTCTTCATTATTTTTCTTAAATACTACTCTTGACCCTGCAACTAAATAGACTCTGATCATTTAAGTCACGAGCTTAGCCTTTTTCTGTGTTTAACCTGGTTGTCTTTCATACTTCTCTGCTGTGATCTGCACCATTTTTTATGACACTCGCTTGCTCTTTTTCCTTCCTGTACTATTTTAAATACCCCCAGGCTCCATCAGTGCCTTAGGCTATGCAATCAGAATAGAAAATTAGTTGCTCCTGGACAAGTCAGACATATTTTATATGCAAATCATTTCTTACTGAGTATCTTCAGAGGATTTTAATCCAGTGTTTGACATAGTGATTTATCAGTGTCTATAACATCTCATAAATACAAGATTTCTTCTGACCTAACAGGATGTGGTAGGAGTGAGGGAATCTTTATGATTGTTCTTCGTTTGGTTCACTTCTCCCTAAATCTAGTTTACTATTACCTGTTATGCTGATAATTATTTTCATTTTTAATGTTATGAATTTGTTACAGACTCCCCTGTTACCCAGGTTGGCCGTAGTATCACTATGGAATCACAATGGATTTGAACTCCTATCTTTTGAGTTTACTTCTCAAGCACTAGGATTTCAGGTGTGACAGTTCCTTCCCCCAATTCATGATTTACATGGTGCCGTGCTGGGGATGAATCCTTTACCTCGCTTCTTAGAAATATTTGTCATTTCCCATGTTTTTTATTTTGTCCTTTGTATATAGTTTGACCCATATTCTTCCTTATCATTAAAAACGTTTAAGAGCTTGGTAGATGACTCAGTAGTTAAAAGTGCTTCTTGAGGTTGCAGAGGACCCATGCTTTGTTCCCAGCACCCACATGATGAACTTCAGTTCCAGTAGATCAAACACAGCTTTCTGTCCCCTCACATAAGTACTTGTAGAGACAAAACACTGGCATACAAAATAATAAGCATAAATTAATTTTTTAAATTACACTCTCCTACTTACATGAATAGTTTTCTTGGAAGAAAAGGATTGTTCCATGAGCATATGTATTAAATTTTATTACATGTCATGACAACTTCCCTAAGTTTGTGAAGATATTTTGTGCTGCAAACTTCATGTAAAAGAGAGCAAAGTGGAGGAGGCAGGGAAAATCGGCCTGGGAATTAAATGCCAGTTAGCAAAAGCACATTCAAGGTGGTAGCTATTAAAATTTGATTTAATATTTAAGCTTAAGAAAAAATAGCATTATTACAAGAGCTAAATGACAGCATTCTGTAAAGTGTCTTTATTATTTATTTCCCTTGTGGTTACAATTTCTTGACAATAATACACTTGACACTGAAGAAGCTGTTTAATATAAGGCTATGGGGGCCTCATTAGCAGGATTTTTTTTTCTTAAGTCAATGATTTTGGGCCTTGTGTCAATTAGTATTTCTTTCTAAAATAGCAGAAATACCTCTTTCTGTTTAGTTTCCTCTTGTGGATGTAGGACCCTGGTGGCTATGAGAGAATAATTGAAATCAGTATTCATAATATCCATATGTGCACTGTTTTAGTAAAATTTTGCTTCTTTATTGGAGCAAAGAAAGTTTTCTTTGTTGCAAACTTTGAAGAATAGATGGCTCAGGGGATAAAGTACTTGCTGATCTATTGTGAAGAATGGAGTTTAACTTCTTAGAACATCAAGTCTGCTCTTGTAGTGTGGGTCTGTAATCCCAGAGCTACTATGTTGAGATGGGAGGTAACTGGAGGAGAACCCCTCGAAATTGCAGGTCAGCTATATATGCTTGATATATGCCACAACAAGAGATCCCATCTCAGACAAGGTGCAACGAGAGCACCAACACCAAAAGATCTCATCTGACCTCCCATGTGCACTGTGGCACATAGTTGCCCACATTCACACATGTGAACATCTACATGTTTATACTCCACACGTATACTGTGTCTGTGTACGTGCATGGACACCCATGTATGCGTGTGAAGGTCTGAGTTTGACATCAAGATTCAATTTCTTATCTTTCAACAGAACCCAGAGTTCACTAATAAGTCTATTATTGTTAATAAGCTTGCTCAAGGAATCCTGGATATCTGTCATCCAAACGCTGAAATTATAACTGGGCTACCAATCCCAACAGGCATTGTTGGGAAAAGGTTATAAACTCTCTGTTCCTCATGCTTGCACAGCAAGTGGATTAACTCTGTGCCAGAGGATGGCCTATTTTCAATCTGCTGAACAGACTCTATAATTCTGAGCTTCAGTGATGAACTGATTATGTTTTTGCTGTATAGGTAATAAGGTAGAGTTTACCATGATGTTAGTGAGATAAAATAATGTGTTTCTTATTTTTATTGTTTATTTTTGTTTCTGCTTTTGTTTTTTTTTATATTGATTTTTTTATTGAGCTCTACATTTCTTCTCTGCTCCCCTCCCTGCATCTCCCCTCCCCTTCAACCCAATATATTTTTAATTAGTTCTGTATGTATTTGAGGAGAGGAGAAACTAGATTTATGAATTATTTTACTTGTAAGTGGACAGTGTCTCTCATTTCCTTCTTGTAAAACTAGATAACCTTTCTCCTACTCATGCATGTTTGCTTCCAACATTTGAAAATTAAAAAAAATCAATCGATAAGCATGTGCTATACTTAGAAATTGTGCAAAAGCATTGAAGTTACTTGTTGCATCAAATGTAGCACAGTAGGAGGAATTATCTTATTGTTATATTTAGGATTTCCAAAACAGAAGTTCTTTACATAAGATTAAATGAAGGAGGAGTGGATCTGAAGGTGAAAATAGGTGTGTAGGGCAGACTGGGAGGAGTGGTTGGAAGGGAAGTGTATGCATGAGAGAAGAATTAAAAAAAAACACTGCCGTTTAGAAGGTGACAAAGATAAAAATAAAGATTAATTGCATAGCAAGAACTCGTACACAGCAGGGCATAGTAGAAACCAAGACACAGAGCTCCTAATTGTTAAAGCAGTTATTTAATTATGTTAATGAGTTCATGCAGGCTACAGGAACTGTGTGGACAGTGGAAGAATAGCTCGTTGCTTCCATAACAGCTCTGGCAGAGGTAACCACACACAGTCAATATTTCACTCGGCAAAAGTGTTCAGCAGATATTCCTGATCTAAAATAGTAACTAATTGTCTCATTTGTGTTGGAGCGTGACTTAGAAACATGTTTTCAGAAAACAGTGGTTATATAAACTTCAAATACCTTCTAAGCCACAAGTTTGTCAACATTAGATTACACCACCAGAGTTATGTTTTATTTATAACTAGAGATCTAAATTGTTGGAAAAAATGAACTGCCAACAGCAACAAACCTTAGAAAGGATGATAAATAAAAAAATCAACCTGGATCTTAGATAAAAAAAAAAAAACAAATTTTAATAGAAGCATAGCAGTTTTGTTTGTAGCTTGATCATTGATGAATATGTGTGTGTCTTTATGTGACCATGTATTTATATATGTGAACATACATACATACATATACATGTGTTGTTTACAAATATATGTAAACATATTCTAAAATTTAATATTTCCTTCCTAGATTTGACCTATTAAAATGTATTTCTGTTCACAAAAGATATACTGTCTGCAGCAAGAGACAAATTTGGCAACCCATTGAAGAAGTCGTGTTTTTTCTAGAATTGATTGATGGTTTTCTGAGGAAAAGAACAGTGGGTTTGGGGGGAAAATGTCATAAAACAGAAAATAAATATGAACTACTGTGGTATTTGGCAACCTTTGATCAACTCTGCTAAGCCAAAAGGGCAGCCTGCCAAACCTCAAATGCAATTGCATTGTATCCAGATTGGCTAAAAATACTGCTGCAAACAAGCAAGGAACAAGGCAACAGTATCATCCCAATGTGAAGAAAATAGGGATTAGTCAGAACATTTGTACTTGCACTGAAAAATCTGTTGAGTTATTTTTTCATCATAAAACGCAAAATAGGGATAGTCAGATTCTAATCCCAGCAGGAACTAGCTGGTTGGGTAGCTTTGCTGCTGTCATTTAACTTCAACGAACCAGGTGTCCATCCTGTGTAACATAAGGAGATTATGGTCCTTGACCACTCTCCTCTACCCAGGAGTAAATCCTTACTTCTGATTTTATAAACCATCACACAGTTTTACCGACTTTAAAAGTTCTGTCTTGGTAGGCAACAGGCTTTCTGCCTCTGGATTCCCAAGAATATATTAAACCTCCGAATGTTGTCTTTGGACCTCACTACGGTGCATCATGAATAAGTCTGAATGCAGAATTAGTTCCCTTGTTTGGCAATTAGAGCAGAAGAATATTCTCTAGAGATTTGCTGCATATCCTGGAGGATTTCTATAATATGTATACTTTAGGAAACAGAGCAATATCAAGTTTTACAAAGTCAGAACAATTTATTCAGAGCTGTACAAAGTTTGTGCTGCCTCGCACCATCCAATAAATCATTCAACGGTCCTGAGGAACATTTGTAAACAAAGCATTAGAGAGTACTTGGTTATCTGCTATGATTAGATGAGGCTAGAACAGGGTGCATTCCTCTATTGCCCCCAAAGTATTCCTCTGAAGTTCTTGGGGTTACTAGGCATAGGTAATGCCACTGTAAATTTGAAAGCCATAATCAGTAGGTAAGTTACCAGTTCACCCAGGAATATGTCAACAAGCTTTGTATCGTGATAAATATTCTACCCTCGTCGTATCTGGAATACTTTTTTTTTATCCCACAAATATCAAGTATAAGAAATGACTACATCTTGAAAATCTGTTGAATTTTGAGTCTTTGTAACTCTTCATATATCCGTAAATCTTGGGATGTGTTCATTTTATCACTAATGTTCTTGAGAAGCCAGCAATAATTTTCATATAAGAAATTTCTCTTGAGTGATGATAAAAACTTGACTTTTAGAGGGGTAATTATAATTTGGTAATGCTGTATCTTTTAAGCAGTAATTAGGCATAGGAGACTTCATATTTATGTCACATACATTGTTTAATGATATAATTTTACAAGTCAGGTAGAAAGAGCCAAAAGACACTTGGAATTGTTATAGATTGCCTGTTAAACCATCCACCCGTTACAATCTATACCTCTACCCTTGCATGGGACTTTGTCTTAAATAATTATTATTTTTTATTCTTAAAAGGGAAGTGATTTACTAATCATGAATATTTACTGATTATGTGTTTCTTTGTTTATATCAAATATGTGCTTCCCTCAGCTCCTTTAAGTATATCATGACAGGAAAAGCATTCTAATCTTTTAATTATTGGTAATGTTGAGTAAAATAAAATACCAAAAAGGCCATTAACTCAGAGAACAGTTTTACAGCTGAATTATTTCATTGTTTGTTTAGAATACAATGTAGCAAACCGTGACATCCTGTTAGGGGGAGAAAAGGGGCAAATTAAATACACGCAAGAAAATAGATAGCAAGGCTTCTCATTGATAGCAATGGACTCACACATCCAAATGCTACGATTACAACAGACTCTTATTGATTTTTTTTTTTCACCAGGCAAATGGCTTCTTATAGCAAAATGTTGTGGTCACTCAGCAGTCCTGTCAAGCTCAAGGCTGGGTTGTTGAAGCAGCCCTTGGCACCCAGAGAGCCAGAGACAACTGGTTATTACACCAAGCAAATCACACAGATTACTTACCAGCATGTCTGCCTCAGTCAGTTGGAGATCACCTTGGTATTTTGTGGATTACACTGCAAGCCAGCACTGTCAGACCACACGTGTTTCCCTAGACTGGTTAAAATCCTTAGCCAAGCAAAGGAATATAAATGACACTTCTGTCTTTGGGAAAAATTGTCCGTTAACACTATCCACACACTTTTGGGCACAGTAATATTTAAACCTGTTTACAATATGCACAGAGACGAATCACTACTGTAATTAATTCAAAACACCCTAGAATTGTGGAGAAGTAAGGAAAATAGAAGAAACCCCAAGCTTCTGTGGTTGTCGAGATAGCCAGAGGAAAGGGAATTCTTCAGTGAGCAATGGTTTTGTCACTTAATAGAAGGACTCCAGGAGCCCTGGTGGGGTGGCTAGTCCAGAGAGTCTCACTGTAGACATTAACTATTCAGTGAAGAACCTGGGGTTCTGGTTCTCTTGCGTATCCAAAATTCTATTGTGACTGAAAATAAGACCTCGTTTTCTTTAACTCATTTGTGCTACATTAACCTAGGGATACGTTTCTCGACAACATCGGTATCATGAAGTCATGTATTTCACAGTTTATTAATCAGGATATTTTTACTTATTTTTTTAAATCAGGAAGTTTTTTTGTTTTGGGTTTTTTTTTAAGAAGAGAAAAAAATAAATGATTGTTTATAGCATAGTATAGAAGCCACATAAATTAGTAGTGTGTCTCAAGGGATAGGACAATGTCTCCTAGAGGGACTGACATCATAATTAATTACCCGTATTTGTTACATAGAAAGGAAATTCAATCTTTCCTCTACTGTGTGCACAGAGTCAATACCATTTGTAAATCCATACACGCCACACTGATAACTCCAGGTCTAATCGTTGGGATTAGATTAGTGATTTAGAGTTTGACTACTGAGCAAAGACTCTGTTAGACTCTAGCAGAATCTGGTTGAATTTGAAAGGAAATGCAGATCACTTTTTGCCACTCATTAGTGTTATTCTGGGGAAGTTTTCCACACTCTTCCTCTCCCTAATCACCCCAGACCTTGGAATAACTGCGAAGTCAGAAAGCACAAAAGAAATCATAAGAAATGCCCGCATGTTCTGATTCCTAGACTGTGTGTTCAATGGTTAGACAAGGAATTTTAGATCCAAAAAAAAAAAAAATATGACAGTATATAGTTGTTTTCAAGATGGAATTTTTTCCTTCCTATGATTCCTGCAAAGAAAAAAATGGAAAAATAAATACCCTTAATCTTTATACTTTTTAAAAAAGTATATCATTTATTTTAGATTAAGTAACCAATGAAAATAACACAAGCATTATTTAAATATGAATATTGGTATCCATTGTATGTATTGAGTAAGCAGTACAAATTATATGGGACAGCATAGATTTATGTTAAGGGTTGTTAGTTTTTGTCAACTTGTCTTAAACTAGAGTCTCTTGGGAAGAGGAAACCTCAGCTGAGAACGGTCTCCATCAGATATGCCTATGGTCGCATCTCTGGGCCACTTTCTCACTAATGATTGATGTGGGAGTGCCCAGTGAAATTTGCACAATGGTATCCCAGAGCATGTGGTCTTAGGCTGTATGAGAAAGCAAGTTCAAAAACCAGATAAACCAAGTCAGGGAACCAGCACTCCTCCAAGGCCTCTGCTTCAGTTCCTGCCTCCAGATTTCTGCCCAAGTTTCTGCCTTCACTTTCCTTTATGATGTGCTCTGACGTGGACATGAAAGCCAAATAAACCCTTTCTTCCTTGGACTGCTTTTGGCCATGATGTAAATATAGAAAGCAAATAAGAGTAATCCCTGATTTATAAGTGGTCCATATCAAAGTGCACTTAGTAAGAGTTTACATGATTATGACAAAGTTCAGTCTCCTAAGCAAGAGTGGATGGGGTCAGAGGGGACAGGGGAAGAGAAGATAGGAAGAGGAGGGAGTAGAAACTGTGGTCAGGATATAAAATAAATAAATAAATTTTAGTTAATAAAAATAAATACAATGTAAAAAATATCCTTTAAGATTCAGAAAACTCACACATGTGATCCCAGTTCACTGTACCTATTATATATAAATCATAGGATGTCGATTGCGTTGGGTGGGTTACTCAGTCTAGGGGTTTGTAACCCACCCTGCAATCAGTTATTCCAGGGTCTCGGAGGGGCGCTACCTGGAAGGGAATGAGCTAAGACAGAAGAAGGCCAAGCAGATTTGTCAAAGCCCCCTTTATTAGGATCATGGTTGCTTTTTATATAGCCCCTGAAGGGTAGGGAACCGAGATTCTTGCCCCGTGTTCCAGGTCACATGGTTCAGGTTTATCACGTAGGCCAGGTAGACCAAGAAGTCACAAGTTGCCACATCTGGTTCCCTGGATAGCTGGAATGTGAGGCACGTTCTGCTAACAGATAAGTTAATTGGGTGTGGGTCAGGTTCTGTCAATAGAACATAATTATGGGTGTGAGGTTCCCTGCAGACTCCCCAGGGTGATGGTTCCTGTAAGGATTTTTAGGGGGGAAATGGCTCGTGACAATAGGAAGGTGAAAATTAGCTCATTTTTCTGAATAGCTATCCAGAGAAAATCTGGTAACTCTGAATGTTAACGTTTACATCTCCTATTATAAATTTATTTTTAAAAATTTGACTAACTTGATCAGGAATATATTTCTCATAGATTAAACCAGGAAATAACTTGTTCTCAAAGGAACGTGCTAACTAGGGAATTCTGTGTATAGTTTGTGTGGAAGCTGAATTTATGTCATGCTCTGTTCTCCTTAACACTTAAAGATACCAGTTTTAAAGCAGTAGTTCAAAGTTACGACCTTTACATACTATAAACATTAGGGATTTCTTGTTAGCAAGTATATTCTTATTATTGTGACTTTGATCTGGTGAATTCTTTAGAATCATGCTATTTAAACAAACTATCATTTTTAACGGGAATCTAGTGTTATTTTATAAGGTATAAGGATACGAATGATATCGACTTTTGGAAAGAAAATAAATATATTCACAATTTTTTTTCCAAAACCTTTAGCTCTTCTTTGTTCATTTAATAATGCATTTAAGCCTTTACTTGCAGACATGTTTTTATTTCTGAGATCTACATTTTCTCTCATTGTTAAGATGTCTTATTTTTGAAGACAATATATTTTGAGCAACATACACATTAATATTTGAAATAAGTAGCCCAGACCTACATTAACTCCTGAGTTTTAGGAATTATGTAACATTTGCTTTCTTGTATTCTTGTTAGTCTGTTGAGAGCTCAGTTGATTTTAAAAGCATTTCCCCCAATCCTCAACTAAGTAAAATGATAAATTCTGACACTCTGCTGATTTGCATAACAATTGGCCACAAAGAGTAATTCATTAATATTCAATGAAGTTCTAATTTGCACAATGCCTGCAGCAATATGTAAACTTCATTTTGCTTTAAGATGGAAATTTGTTACAGTGCAAATATCAGTAAGTATAATTTTATTACTCAGTCTAGAAGAGCATTTGATTCTGTGACCTTGAAGATGTCTCTACCTTTGTCCTAGGACACATAGGCATAGAAAACTATTGTCACCATTTTTTTTTTCTCTTGTTAACTATTGTTTTACAGCCAGGGCTGTGCAGCCAAATACATTAGAGTTCAAAGATACTTTATTATTCAAAAGAAAGCCAATTTGTTCTTTAACATTTTCTAAATATCACGTTTATCTTCAGTTATTCTCATTAATTCTATCAACAAGTATTTGCTAAGTGTTGTTTATTTGTGAGTCTCCTAGGAAAAAATTGGTTAGTTACTTAGGAATAATTTGTGAGTTTCTTAGGAAATACAGAGGTGTGCTAGACCTTTAAGAAATTTTATAATATACACATTTAGAATTAAGAATAATGTATTTAATTGAAAATGAGAAAGTAGATATTTCAAATATACTCAGGTTTAGATGAGATTGGTAATATAATCATAGAAAGATGGCAATTATTTTGCTCTGAGTGACTGGCATGAATTACGGCATCATACAGTCATAAGAAACCAAAGAGGTAGGCAGTCATATGATCCATATTTTAGAAAAAAAAATGTTCAGTAAGACATAACTAAGTTATAAAATATTTTGAAAATCACGATTTTACTTGCATTGCGATTTAATTCAAGGGTTGCTTTTTACTTGCTAGAGTGCTTTAGCTTAGTTCCTAGCACCTGCAGCAGGCAGAGGTAAATTGCCCTTAAGTAATGGAGAGAAGTAGAGAAGAAAAGAAGATATAGTTATGGTGGCACACTGGAAACAGGAATGACAACCAGGTCTCGTCATCCCTAAACATACGGGCATCATCGTGTTCTTCAAGAATTTAATATGGAAAGAACAGCAAGGTCCTGAAGGAAATGTACAAGAAAGCAGTCTTTGATAAGAAACCTTGGTCCACTCCTCATTGTTTCAGTTCTGGTTGTCTAGTGTGGCCAGAGGAAAATGTTATAGTCATCACATGAGAGGAGAAATCTAGTCTCCAAAACATGTTTGCTAATATAATAATAGCCAGAGGTGATATTTATTTCGTTCTAAGTTACTGTGATGAGTTCAGCCTTTCCATCACCAGAAATTGCTACATTTGTAAGATGATTTGTTTATGTGGGCTCCAAAGTTCTTATCCATTGTCACTTGTCATAGAGTTATTTATCAATCAGTATTGTTATTCCTGGAATCCAAGGTGACCCCAGGTGTTGGAAAATGATAAAAACACCAGGTAAGGGACAAGCTGACCTCAAACTCAAAGAGATCTGCTGACCTCTGCCTCGTGAGTGCTGGATTTGAAGGCCTTCATTCAACAAAAGGGATTTCTAAGTTTTATAAAACCAAGAGAAAATATTTGAGTAACCAATGTAAGCAGAGGCTGCTCTTTTGTTCCTGGCAGCCTAGACCCAAATAGTCACACAAAAACTCTATTAATTACAACACTGTTTGGCCTATTAGCTCAGGCTTCTTATTAACTAAATCTTACATCTTAAATTAACCCATTTCTATTAATTTGTGGCCTACCATTAAAGGTTCTGGGCATCTCTCTCCTTTGGCAACTACTTGACTATGCCTACTCTCTCTATATATCTTTTCCAGCTTGGCTATATTCTGCCTTATAATAGGCCAAAGCACTTTTATTCATTAACCAATAAAAGCAACACATATACAGAAGGACATCCACATCAAACCAATAAAAGATTTGATTACATAAATTTATAAACTATCAACCAGTTTCCTTTAGGTCCACATTTAAAATAAACACCTAAAACATATTTGTTTTCTGCCTTTACATTTTGGCAAAATCTTTGAGGAGGTATTACTTGAAATCACAGAAGATTCCTCATCATAGCTTTGTAGTAGCAGATTCCTTAGAATTAAGGACAAAAGAATTAGTGATCCTTATCTATCTTAGTTGGTAACAAACTATGCTGCTAAGTATTAAAAGAGGGAATGCTTTTTCCATATTAAAATCTTCTTCACACAATTTGCTTATGATTTAGATAAATATACCTATTGTGGTAGCATGTTACTAGTGATGTTACTCTAAAATCTTATGGCATTTTTGTTCTTAAAAAAATAACAAAGGTGATGTTCCTCTGTAGCCCAGGCTGGTCTTACACTGGCTCAACTCTTGCCTCAGCTACTCAAATGGCTATACCATGTCTTTTATTAGAAACACCAACATCCTCATTCATCCAGCACTGATCATTAGAATTAACAATCATGAAGAGGAAATTTTCATGGCAACGTGATTGTCTTTTTATATTTCATCAGTGTATTTACGTTCTTCATCATCAGTCAGTATAATTTTTAATCTTTGTCCGTGTTAGAAAAAAGTAACTCATTACTCTAAATCATAAAACTTTTGGATAAGACTTTAAGTAGTAACACAAGGCTGTGAATTTTGATAAAATTGCCTCTAAAACAGGGAAATATTAAAGACTAGGCAGTTCAAATATTGTCATTTTCCTGAACCAATATTTTGTTTTCTTTGGAAAGGCAGCATTGGGTATGTGCTTGACACTGCAAAAGTGGCCTCGTTATTTTATCATTTTCCATGTCACAAATACATGCCAGAATCTGCTCAGGGATCAGGCGAGGCAGGGTGCTCTCAGTTTACAGAGGCCATGATGGTGAGCAAGGCACAGCACCAGAAAGGGCTCAGCACAACCAGTGGGAACAGTAAGTGCCTAAGCACATCCTAGGGACTATTCAGGAATCAGAAAGATCATACAGAAAGCTTAGTAGAGACAAAGCCTGTTCCCAGTGACCAATGTTGATCAGTTTTTTTGCATTATAACTCTTTACATGTTATCCTACATCTAAATGTAGTTGCATTGGCCAAGATTTTCAAAACAACTCAGAGACAGCATACTAGAACACTTGGACTTGTTAAGTGATCCTTGCCTCAATGAGTAACTTCCAAACAAGGGCTTAAGAAGGCAGAGAGAGGTAAACTTATTTTGCTTGGTAGACAATTTCATTAGTTATGTCTACTTCTTAACTCTTTCAAACTTGTCCAGCTATGTACTAGCTCTTTCAGCATTTTAAAAATTCCCCTAGTGTGTTGTATTACTTCACTGATATTTATTTTGCTTATTGTATTCTTTCCACAGAATTGGACTCCCATCCATTTGTTAAAATCTTCCTTGATCAAAAAAGTTCAAATTGCTCTCCACTTTAAAGTCCTAAACCAATATTCCTTGCCCCTACTGTGCTACTTGTTAACAATTCTTGTCAAATAATAAAGCGTGGTCCTGGATTGTTTGTTTGTATTAGTAGCACAAACACAGTTATGAGTCAGGGTTTCCATGTCTGTCTCTCTTAGACTTTATGATCCTTGAAGGCAAAAATTTTTAGGTTAGTAATTTTTTACAATGAACTCTAGAAGTTCAATAAATATTTGTTGTGTGACTTCATTTCTTAGGATGAAATTCTATTCTGCAGAACTCTGAAACTTTTTAATATCTATGTTAATTTCTTATGGGAAGCCTTGAATTATGTTTACTTTTCCTCATTGTCATATGCGGCTAAAATATAGTCATTCTTACTTAACTTTTCAAAGCACAGAAGTTATCAGATTTAGGGAAGCTCTCATTACCTATGAGATTCTGTCCTACTTGAGTGACTTTTAATAATTGATGAAAGGATATATACTTCTTATTAGCGTAACTACTACATTAATGACCATATTCTGCTGACATGATGTTCCTTGGCAGGTTCATGTATTTAGCAGAGAAGGAGCTACAGTATTTTTCTTCCCCTGCCTCTGTAAATGCTGCAAAAATGCCATAGAACTATGTATAAGTGGATCTGGCTGCAGAACTAAGAATCCTTCATGCATCTTCAAATGAATCAGGAGTAGGCATGGCATATAAATGCTAGCCATTTGCAGCTGAATGCCAGGAGTGCCTCCACAAACCAAGGGCTAGAGATAACTGCTAGGAAATGTCTCCTCCAAGCCATGCTAATTTCACAGAAAACACCTGAACTGCTTGCTTTGTTGAATAAATCACAGTTAGCCTGTTAATACTGTTTAATAAATGGAGGAGTGAGTATGGAGATACCTATGCTACTATATTACTGGGCAGCAGTTACTGCTTCCCAGAGGAGAGAGGAGCTAAATCCTTCCAAAAGCAGCAAGCAGCCATACAAACAAATCAGTGGGGAAAGAAAGGGAAAACAGCAGATTTCAGATTGCAGTATTTGTCGCAACAAAGGGATGCTGTTTTATAGCCACAGTGAAAGTTCAGTGGTAAGAGCAAAGGAATGCAAGAATACCTTCTGCAGTGAGCTGCCTTCTTTAATTCAACAGCGTTATCATCTTTCACCAGCTCCGCACACAAACAGCAACAGAAATCCAAAACATGTTTTTTGCTTGATTTGCAAAAAGTCAGTAGAGCCCACTTCCTCATCTCTATTGGACAGAAGGTTTTTATAAGTGTAATAAAACTATAAAATTAAAGAAGACATGGTTATACCATTACTTATTAAAAGCCCTTATATCATAGCTTAAAAAATAGCTTAATGTAAGGTGAGAATATTACATTTGATGTTTTCTTTTTCTTTTCTTTTCTTTTTTTTTTTCTTCCGAGACAGGGTTTCTCTGTGGTTTTGGAGCCTGTCCTGGAGCTACCTCTTGTAGACCAGGCTGGTCTCGAACTCACAGAGATCCGCCTGCCTCTGCCTCCCGAGTGCTGGGATTAAAGGTATGCGCCACCACCGCCCTGCTACATTTGATGTTTTCTATACTCATCTGATGACTGTAGATATTTGATGAATGCTTTTCAAAGTGGTTCTGTATGAAATTGTTAGCAAGAGATTTATTGATCAATTTAAGATGTATTTGTACATAACAGTTTTTGATATTATAAAGAAACTCTAACGGGTACATATCAAATACATTCTGAAGAAGCTCTAGTACCCAATGTTGATAAGAATCTAACTGATTATGCACTTTTCTACTTTTAAGCTTCTCTTTTGTTCTTGTGCTGGTTTTATCTACATTTTCTCACTAACTCGGGCTAGCTTTGACTCACTCTGTAACTGAGTTGGCTCGACCCTTCTGTCTCTTTCTAGCCTCTAAAGGTTTAGATTACAGGCAGGTATCACTAAATTTAGTTTCCTTATCACTTCTAATTTAAGTGTGTGTGTGTGTGTGCACATGGGCGGTTGTGCACAGTTTACTAGTGTGGCTACTAATTAAATATAATTAGGATATAATTGCCCTATGTATTAAATCTAGTTTAAGATTTTTGTTGATTTAAGTTTGGGAAAAGGTGGGAGAGGGGAAATCATGGTCATAATGTATTGTATGAAGAAATTATTTTTCAATAAAAAATAAAAATATCAACCTCGGTATGATTTCATGAGTTATGCACTAATAGGAAAGGTACCAATCTTGCTAATAATGGTGCATAGGCTCATAAAGGGTTCCATTTCTTAGTGGGAACCTGTAGAGTGTGGTAGATATATAGCTCGAAAGCCAGTTAGCAAGCTGCAATACGGTATTGACAGCCCGAGTGTTAAGGTCAAGCAAAGTTGAGCTGCAACATTATTGCCAGCCATTCTTCCTTGTAGATCCGAACTTTAATCCACAGAGATTGTTAAAGCCTCAGGTGGAGGTTGGGTGATAATGGTGGCTGTTATCCTAAGGAACAGATGGTAGAGAGAGTGACACCTATAAATGTGCAGGCTGTGCTGCTTCAGTGACAAGATGCTAAACCCTTCTGGCACCGAAGTAAAAAAGACAGGTGTCTTGACACCCAAAGAATTATCAAAACTCTGCCTCTAACCACATATAACAGTGGAGCAAATTCCTCAACTTAAGTGACTGAAGATATAAAATGGTGTGAATTGATAAGGATGATTTACTCTTGCATCTTTCCCTATATTCTGTCTTCCCTCTCTTCTTCATTGTATCCATCCCTCCCAAATGTTCCCCTTATTATTCTCCATGAGACTTCATTTCTCCCTCCTAATGTTTGCATTTTCTGTCTCTTCTAATAGTACATTAGCACAAGATCACTGTAATGCAAGTTTCTCCTGTTACTGGGTTTAGGAATTTATGTCAAACTCCTCTATGTTTTTTCTTGGATATAATTAAATATATTAGTGAAATTTTAGTTACATTTATGGATTCATTGGTATAGTGGGAATTTAGTCATCTCCCAGTCTTTGCATATATGTGTGTGTGTGTGTGCATATGTAGATGTATGTAATGACTCAGTGAGCAATGTGTAATGTTAATATATATATATATATATATATGTGTGTGTGTGTGTGTTATGAGTGGAGGGTGTGAGTTTGCGTTTGTATGTGTGTGTGTGTTAGTGATTTATTATCATTATAATTAGCATGTAAAGTATGTAGAATCATTTGGCCAACAGGGAAAAGACAATAGTGTAAAAACCAATTTAACGAATGTACTTACTTTAAGTTCCATCATCACTTCAACAGATTACTCCTTTTAAAAGGTATTAACGCTAATAACATTTAATCTACTTGCTTGAATGTAACAGAATTTCTTTGAAGCTAATGAAAATAAGGTTCAATAACCAAGTAGAATAACTGTTCAAGTTTACGTCTAATTCTTTCAAGTAAACATGATCTTACAACGGACTCGCTATAAACCATGTTTAATTGACGTAGTCAAATATCTTTCTAGAAAGAGGAATGAATGTGTTGAAACAATAAACTACTTTATATTATCCCAATTAAATCTTCTGGTTCTAGTCATGAATAAATAAAAAAAAAGTCCTTTATAGATCTTGAAATAGAACAGGAAGGATGCTTGGCATAGTTTGTTGCAGTGTTAATCTGAGCAGGGGCACCATCATAGACAAGGCAGTGAAGATATTTAGAGCTAATTAAGCCTTGAGCCTGTTTCATTGCATCTATAAAATCAGTGACATATCCAAAATGAATTCTAAGTTCTTATCTCTTTTTATTGTTCTAAATTCTATCTCCATTAAGTTCATACATGGCAAAGGGTGGCTATTCACTGCTACAATAAATCTACTATTTGACTAATCAGTGCAGACTGCTTTGTGGCATGTGTACAGTCAGGATTAAATAAACGTGGAAACCCAAGCTCTCCACAGACAAATCTGTGATGACTGGAAGGTGTTCATAGATGCAATGTGGGTTCATGTTGGTGTTATTCTGACTGTGACATGACAATGTGCTATACTATCCTATCCTGTGCCTGAGGAGATGCTCAGTCAGCAAAATGTCTGCTTGGGGATCGTGAGGACCTTGTCAAAAGCCAGGTACATGGTATATGTCTGTAACTCCAAGGTGTAGACAAAAGCAGCTGCCTGGAGCTTGTTTGCAAGACAATCTAGCTGAATCAGAAAGTGTTCCATACTCAACAAGAGACCCCATCAGAAAGTTAAGTTCAAAATGAACAAAGATGACACCTAATACCACTCATCAATGCTGATTTTCGATTTCCATACATATATAATTTGTTTTATATTTCTATGATAAGACACCAGGACCAAGGCAGCCAATAGAAAAGGGATTTAATTGATCATATTGTTCCTGCAGATAAACAGTCCATCACTCAACTCAGGGAATCATGGCAGCAGTCAGTCATGGCAGTCAGAACATCAAGCTAAGAGCTCACATCTTGAACCTTGAGCTAAAAATGATGGTTAAACTTGAAATAATGCCTGACTTTGAAACCACAAAGCCAACCCCCAATGGCACACTTTCTCCAGCAAGTTCACACCTCCTCCAAGAGCTCTACCAACTGGGGACCCACTATTCAATGATAGAGTTAGGGGGAGCATTCTCATTCAAAACACCACAACATATGTACACACCGCGATGAACATGCGCACACACATATGCACGCATGCACGCACACACACCATTTTATTTACAATGTAGATAACGTGCAAACACTATTTTGAAAAAAAATATATCAGTAACACGAGGCCATTTTAGTCTTGTTAATTTGTCTTATTTTACAAATGATTCTTACAAAATAAAATCTAATCAAATAAAGAGGCATTATCCTTTATCATTGTGTTTCACTACTAAAAGTAACTGGTTTCTGGATTATTTTAGTGGTTTTATTAACATTTTGTTTTCCACACAAATTGCTTGGTTTTAAAAGTTTATTTATTTTCCCATGCTACCGTCAACTCCCAAACTCTAAACCATTAGATTAGAGTGCTTGTGTGCTCACATGATGTCTTGAATTATCTAAATTCTTAACGGTAACATTACTAGTACCATAAATTATCTTACATCTGTGAATTATTAAATCCAAGATATATCCCTATGTTCTGTGTTTGCTAAAAGTTTATATCCACATTGTTTTCATCTTCTTTGTCTTAAATGTTTTTTTCTAGAGGTGTGCATCAATCCTGAGTACTCACTATTAGTGTGGAATTTTTATGTGCCCCTGGAATAAATCCTAAAGGAGACATATGGATCAACAAGACCTTACTTTCAGTTGACTGCATTATGTAAAACCACATGCATGTACTTTAATAGACCCTCAGAGTTTTGTGAAGTAAAATTTGCCAACCACGCTGGTGCAGCAAAGTAAGCATTCTAAATAGGATATTATTGATTTCCATTGTAAAATTCATAACTCAGGTCTTTAAAAGTCTTGAAATAAGTATCTATTGACTTTGGGTCAGTGGAACAAAGATTTTTTTTGGTGCATAATTTAATATGTTTGGGTGGTAATTGATATCCTATAATATTTTTACTGTTAAAAAGTCCACATGATAGGACAGAATCTAGAAAGCGAAGTATATATCTATAAAATTATTACAACAGAATATTATTGTATGTATGCATAGGACTTCCAGAACCTTTACATTCTTACATTTTGTAACTCTAACAATCCCACAAAACAAAAATGATTTTATTGAATGGTTTACCAGGAGATCACAGTAATGATTTCAGTGTTTCACATAACTTAAATATTATGTATAATGCTGCAAAATTACCTCTAATTCAAAACAGAATAATTGTCAAACCTTAAGTTTCCTATGTTTTTTCCAACTCATGGGTCATGATTTTGTTGTAGTCTTGCAAACTGTATTCATTGTATTATGTATTTAATTGCAAAAGATCACGCTTGTGTTATCAGAAGTTAGTAGGGAAATAATAAAAATTAATCCACTAAATCTTGTAATAATGCCAGTACCTGGAGTCAGTTGATCGCTAGCTTCACACAATCGCCTTCACTTTGCTAAAGCCTAGTAGTCTTTACATAGGGAGGTACATAGCCTATTTAGAAATGATCTTGCCTTTGAGTATTAAGTTGTTTATTTTGTTTGATTGATTATTGAAATTTACCTCCCACAGAGAGACTACAGCAACTGGCTAACATACAAAACAACTTTGAAAACAATTCATGTGATTAACCTCCTATGTGAGAAGACCGTCATTTTTTTAATCCTGTATATGGCTTTATAGATTAAATTGTGTTTGAATATACCTGTATCCAAACACAAATATTATACATGAGACTTGGCACTTGAATAAATAGGGATGCTAGATTCACATGACAGAAGAGTTCTTTAAAACCTTTGCATATGCAAAAATATGGTAAAACACAGTAATCCTTTGAAAAAATAATGGCAAAATATTTTCTGGGACAGCTACATCTGAGGATGTAGTTTGACAATAGAACCTTGGGTCCAACAATGGAAAAATAAAAGAGAATTGCAGAAGAAAAGTAAGCAAGAAGCTTGTATGTTTATAAAATATTATCCTATCTTGTTATCATGAAAAATCTGAGGAAATCCACCATGAAATAGTATCTCACACACACCAGATTGATTGAAGAAATAGAGGCTTGTCCATGCCAATAGTCTGTGTGTACATTTATTGCAGTCTGGATAACTTATAGAAGGGATAGTTTAAAACAGTTCCAATTGAGCCTTACCCCAAGAACCCCATCCCCCTAACCATTTCCACTACAAAATGAGTGTCTACACACCTTGGCTGATAACAGTGTAGGTAATATTAGTATCATCCAAAGGGACAGGTTTCTTAATATTTCGTGCAGAATAGAGATTCTAGACACTACTTATAATTAGGTGTTGAGAATGAAACATCACAGATAACCAACAAAGTTATGCCCCGTTAGATCTTGCATTTTGCGAGAGAACTGAGAGAAAGAGCAAAACAAATGAGTTATTTATAACTTTCATGGCAGATAAAATGGATAGTGAGATCAATAGAGCATACAAGACTAGCATAAAATGCCGAGAGGAAGTTGTGTTATTAAGTTTGATTTCGTTCATGGAGGCAGAAAACATATGGAGCTTGTTTGCGATTGTAAGAGTAGTTTCAGTGGCTAACTACGGGCTAATATCCAAGTCAACATGTTTCAAAGTTGAACAAACAACACCAATAACAAAAGCAGAAAAGAAGTCACAGTGAATGGATTAGTCTCATACTGGTTAGAGGTGCTCAGGAGATATAATTTTAAGTTGGCCGGGCCATCAAGTAAAGAAACATTTCAATATGCCCCAGGATAGCAAAATTTAAAACAAAAATTCTTCCAGTATTAATAGTCTGACGGATACAAACTATAATCCTCCATGGAACTTGCCTTGAGGTAGAAGAGTACTTGGCTATGGAGGCAAAAAGACATTTACAGGGGTCTCACTGTTGCCAGAGTTTACCAAGCTGAACATGAGCCAGATCCTTGGGGACTGAATTACCCATTCTCCACAGGAATTTTCTGAAGATTGAAGAGGATAGCATCCATAAATATCTTAAGCCAGACAGTGACATATACAATGCGCTGTAGATGGAGGAGGCTCATCATTGAAATTATTTCCTAGGGGATGATAAACAGGGAGCCTGCGTGAAGAAAGCAGGAAGAGAATGAAGGACAAAAATATTATTATTATTTTTTTAAGTGGAGCTTTTGAAAAGGAAATGAACTCTGGAAATTTCAATCAATCTGTAATCATAAGTTGGGGAAATTGAGTCTGGCTCTTGAATTGACAGGAAGTAAGAAAGCCAAATAGGAAAGGGGCAGTGGACACAGTTTCCATGCAAAAACCCTGCTGGGAGAATGCACCTTTAGTTCTCTGAGACTGGCTGGCTTTGCTTGATTTTTCCCTTGAGCTTTTAAGATACTGCTTGGGAGGGCCAGAAAAAAAAAAAAAAACTTTTTTTTTCTTTGTGTCTAGAGAGATTCTAGAACAAAAACAACCATCAATTTAGAGAAGTCTGTAAGTTAAAAACAACTCCAAAATGTCGTGTGTGAATGATAGGTACATGATGGAAAAAACAAGCAATATGGCACTAAGTTTTGCAAATACATGATATTTACCAACCCAATTGTTATTATACACATACACACACACATACATATAGTTCTGTACATATACTTGTTCACACACATATGCATTCCACATGTCAGATATTAGTGGAGATAATTAATTAAATCCTAAAGCTTGCTTTAAGTGTATGGGACGATGTCTCAGATGTTAATAGTACTTGCTCTTCATGCAGAGGACCTACGTTTGGTTCTCAAAACCTATCCAGTTGTTCGCAACCAGATCAAAATCTCACTAATGCCATGGAAAATTATTTAAAACTTTATTTCTCTATATTGTTCCATGCAGCACCTCTTTTATTCCACACATTCTCCTCATGGTTATATGGATGCAGGTGACCCTGTAAGTACTGTTCTTCAAGTGCACATGATGTCTGTAAAGCACCCCTTTTGTCATAATGCTGATTTTCATAACATTGGTAATTATTAGACAAAGCAATCTATAATGATATCACTTTTTCCTGAAGTTGATGACTTTATACAGCACAGACACACCAAATAATATTGGTGTGCCCAAGAGAGGAAGAAAATGTATTTTAAACATTTACAGATATTAACATCGGGACCAATCAGCCTTGCAGACAAAGTGTCTTGAAGAAACCCTTCTCTAAAAACTGATACAGGTTGTATTTTTTTTCTTAATAAGACTTTACATAAAATGATGGACCATAAAGCAACTATTTAATATGTAGGCAATAAAAACAGTCAACATCGTTATCTGATTTTATTAAAACAATATCTCCTTACTGTCTCCCAAATTTCAAGTAGCGGTAGCTCTCTGCACCGCTAGATGAATGACAATCTCAGGTTGTGAACTTTTTGGAGGAGGTTAGGAACCACAAACCTCAACAATGATCAGTGAGTGAACATCAAGATGCAGCATGACCCACGCATGGCCTATTGAGTGATGTTCCTCTATTAAGGAAAATGGTAAAACAGTCAGTGAGTTAAGACTCTCATTTTGTCAATAGCTTTCTATTGAATTACAGAATAAGAGGTTGTAGATCAGAATGATAGACATACAGAAATTTCTTCCTAGTGTTCTTGATGTCCTGTGATTTATCAGAAGAACTAAATTTACAGAAGCAGAAATTTAAGTTAATGGCACTCTACTTCCTCTAATAGCTATATTATCACTCAGGTAAATGTTTTTATAATAAATATATTTCTTTCAGATTAAGACGAGAGAATTTTTAATCACACAGATGCAAGTTAAACAAATTACTAACTTCTATATTTCTGTCAAGAGGAAGGCAATGATAATATGATGTAATCTTAGAATATATCAATTTGAAGTTTTGTGTTACCTATAAAAAGTCATGTCTGGCTTAAAATATCCTCACTGACTTTATAAAAACATAATAAGTTGCTTGTGCATGGATATATTCATTGATTAACCTATCTTATACTTAAGAATTAGAAAAATCCTGTAACACCCAACGGTAGTTCAAAGATTTGTTTAATTCCACACATTGCGGTATTTTTGAGAGCATTTAATAGCTAATGGAATTCATGTCATGTCAAATAGATAAAACAAGTGTAAATATGTGGTTGATAATAGCTCTCTTCTCAAAATAAAATATAATTAATATTTGTTGGGTGTTACATTTATAACTTAATGATAATGAAACTGTTTCAAAAAAGAGAGAGATATTATAAACAAAAGAATCTTTCAAAATTTAGAGAAACTACTAACAGATATTTAGGAATAGATGTTCTTTTAGGAGAATGTAGAAAATACAACAATGTACAGTTTCTGCTTAGAAATAGAAAGTTGTATTACCTCCAGCAATACATTTTACCATTGTATTGATATGAGAATAGTATTTGCAGATTATTTTTGGTATGTTTAAATTATGTGTTTAAATGAGTGTAAAAGATTTCTGTGTTCACAAAGAAACCTATAGAAACATTTTATATAAACAGTCCTTTGGAGGAAATGCCTATGTAAATAAAAGTAATAACTTAGATGTAGTATCAGCAAAGTCTATCAATGAGGATTAAATTCAGCTGCATATAATAAATGAAAAGTATTAGTCACCTAAAATACCTCAACATTAGCCTGGGGACATAGTTTAGTAACAGAGGACTTGTACAACATGCAGGAGTTCTTACATTCAATTCAATCCTGAACACAATTAAAATAAATCAGACAAAAATAAATAAATAAAGCCAAATGAAAATTTTCATGCCGATTTATCAAAACACGGGTTTTACTTGAAGATGAGTGGTAAGGGTTTCTGGATTTCTTCCCAGTATGCTTAGAGCTGGAATGTAGGGAACTGTTTGCAATTCTACCACAAGTACTTGAATGCTTTCAGAACCTAAACCGCATTGCTGTCTTGCTGTCTTCCAGGTAGTTAGACGCATTAAATAAGGAAAAGAAGGGCAGCAAATCTCGTGTAAACAGAATTGTGAGATATGCTTCACATTTCCTCTGATAGCACATTGGTCAGATTTTAGCTATTTTGTAGCAACTAACTATAAAACAAAATGATAACGTCTCAACATTTATGTCCGTGGCAAGTCCTAGGTTGAACGTTATCTGTTGGGTTCCATGGCAGGAAAAGAAGAAGGCCTCCGTGGCTAGGCAATGAGCAGGCACTGAACATGCAATTCCGTTTCAGCTGTAGATAACTGTGATCTAGCTATCCTTTCCTTGAGAATATTTATGTTTAATTTAGCCTGCTTTTGAAATTCTTTTCAATCATATAATTTAATTTTGTTCTTTGGACGCTTGAGATTTATTCTGTTAATATTTCAACTCTCAGAAAAAATTAAATCATACTCAGTGTCACAATAGCCCTTAAAATTCATTTTAATGGAACAGATATGTGATCTCGCATAGGGTTAGATAATACTAAAGATATTTCAACACTTCTATGTTGTGCTAAAATCAAATTAGAAAACAGATAATTAGAAAAAGAGAAATGTGTTTAGAGAAAAGTTTAAACTGTGTCAAACCCACGTGTTACAATTGCTGAGAGAAGAAAGCTATTACTTTGTCTATCACACCATAATATTTATTAATTTGTTTTGTAAATAAACTTAAATGCTAAAATAATAACAATTCAAATCTATATACATGGTTAGTAAATATAAATCATTGCGATTTTTTATGCAATAATATGTTTATCTCAGTTTTCCTGCATTTCCTCTATTGTTATGGAAATTGTTCATTACTTACCAGTTCACAAAGCTGTTGCAGTAGAAGGAAACTCTTTTCACCGCCTGTGCTCAGATACCTACAATCCAGTTGTTCACTCTTTGACCTAGTTGATAGCCTCTCTCACACTGATTTATCCTACAACATGAGCCTATCACAGATGAGCTATGGCAAGGCATACTAGAATGAGCAAAGAAAATCTGATCCCCACTTTAGAGTGCTAGACATAAAATAGTAAGGAAACAATTGAGAGTCCTGGAAGGAGAGCTAACTAATTGAAACCCTACATGTAAAAATGCTGGAGTCAGTTTTCTGAGACCACATATTGGCAAAAGCTGAGCAAATCAAGGAAAACAACTGTACAGAAAATTGAAGAGGTTTAAGTATTGATGAAAAATATAAAGCTAACACAAAAAGCCTAGAAATCTATGAGCAACCAAGATCACAGGTTCTCCCTCTCACCAGCTAAATGACCCTGGAATTACTTTGATCTGGTCCCAAAACAGCCTTGTTATTATAGTGAATGCCTGAATTTCTTTACTGGGAAGAGTAAAACCTCATGCATGTGCGATTGTTTAATCTATGTTAAATGAGTCATAACTGCATAGAGAGTCATTAATTAAGAAATGTTAATAATACTCATCACTACATGACAAAAATGGAGCTTGTTCACTTGAGTGAAGTTCTATGTAATTACAACTTATATGACACATCCCACTTTTTGAGATACTCTTTCTGAACAAATTGTAATTCATTTATGTCTTATGAAATTGCCTAAGACTATTTGCCTAATATATTACTTCATTGGGGGATAGCAATGAAGCTTTTTAGTGAGATATATTAGCTTTCTTTGAGATAAAATGAATATATAGGAATATTTTACCTTTGAAATATCTCTTAACTTAGCCTTTCCACATTTCCCTTGCTCAAAAGCACATGTGATCACAGCTTACCATATTTGGAAGTTTGGCAAATTGCTATAATTTGTATCCCATTTGTAAATATGGCTACCAGATGAGAGCCGTTTCTCCTAACATTCCTTTGTAACTCCACTTCCTTTATTAGAATAGAAAGTAATTGATGCTGAATATGTATTGAACAAAATATATATCATATTAAGTATGGCCTCTGTAATTAAACTTCTCCTGAATAGTAACTTACAAGAGATTAAAAAAATAATTTGGTAAATACAATGAATGCAAAATCCCAACTACATTTGAGGCTGCTCATTACCATAGCGGTGATAGGCAAAGAGGGACTGAGTACTAAGGAAAGCAACTCAGAAAATGAGGCAAACCAATTAAAATAGAAAAAAATATGAAAATTCTAGCACTTTAATATGTTGATATTTAGTTACGCAAAATATTATAAATTACTTTTGCATAATTGTAAGCTTAAAAGAATTACCTATTGTTGGTCGATTCATTGTTCTTTAGAAAATATCTTATTGTTCTTTATTATTCAAGATATATTCCCCACTCCTCTGAGCTAAGAGCAGGACTCCAAGAGATGATAGCCAAATAGGGTGAAACAAGATACAAAAAGACAAGGTAAAAGCCATTGTATCAAGGCTGGACAAGGCAACCCCATGAGTGGAAAAGACTCTCAAAAGCAGGCAAAACAATCAGAGACCCACCCATCCTACTCTTAGGTGTCCCACAAAAACACCAACGCCAGGTCCTGGTGCAGACCCATGCAGGCTCTGTGTTTGCCAGGTTTTTTTTTTTTTTTTTTTTTTAGATTTATTTATTTATTAAGCATTCAGTGCTGGCAAGGAAGGCATCAGGTCTCATTACAGATGGTCGTGAGCCACCATGTGTTGCTGGGAATTGAACTCGGGACCTCCGGAAGAACAGCCAGTGCCAGTGCTCTTACCCTCTGAGCCATCTCTCCAGCCCTCAGCCACTTGAGTTTCTGTGAGCTCCTATGGGCATGCTTACATGAATTGTGCAGGTCATGTTTTGCTGGTGTTCTACAACTCCTCTGATTTCTACAGTCTTTCCTTCCTCTCTTCAAGGAGACTTCCTGATCTCTGAAGGAAGAGACCCAAGGGAGAGATCTACTTTAGGCCTTCTTCATGTCTGGCTATGTGTCAATTTGCACCCGGTTCCATCTGTTCCCAGAGGGAGCCTCTCAGCTGACCATTACACAAGAAGCTGATATGTGAATGTATCAGAGTATCTTTAGGAGATATTTCATTGAATTGTTTTTTCAAGCCATGTTTGTTCCTTCCCCAGGACTTCTGACCTAGCCACTCTCTGATTTTAGGCCATCCAGGCAGTGGATGGTATGGGCTCCCTCTCACACCGTGAGCCTCAAGCTAAACCAGTGTTGACCCCTCCCACACTTCTCTGCCACCATTGCCCCAGCACATCTTGCAGGCACAACAGATTGTAGGTCGAAGGTTTCTGGCAGGGTTGTTGTACAGGTTTTTCAAACCGTAGCCTATAGAGTACCATCATGTGCCAAAGAAACTAGAACACAGAAGTGAATATTATCAGAAACGTTAATACACACACACACACACACACACTCTCATACCCCAATCTTTTTTTTTAAACATGTGAATTCACACATTCTAACAGTTTACCATATTATCTAAGCTATTAACTCTGGCCTTGGCCAAAACAATATTTCACAGAAAACCTGAGATACTGTAAACTAATGTGTGCTTAAAATTTTGCTTCTTCCAAATGTTTTCTTTTGGTGCCAAGGACAAAATGCATGTGGTTCACTAATAAACTCTTCAGAGACCAGGCCCCTACTAATTATAATTTCCTATGCTGCTTTCTAATTTCTTTGTAATATCAGTAACAGTTTTAACACCTTGTCAGGCATTCAGGAACCTCCATCTGTGCAGTATGCTGTATTCGTGAACTAAGCCCATCTGTACAGCTGATTAAAAATGGGATCCAATCCATGTTTTGACTTTTCCCTGTAAGAGGTGAATCCTAGTACAGTTGTTGCGTTTCAGGGAAGATTCGGGATTGACTTACATTCAGGGGAGTTAGTAGACTAAACATTGTTTTTTATTTGAAAGTTTGGTAGTAAATTTTAATTCAAACTGACTTTAGATAAAATCATGTATAATTGAAATTAGATGTAATCAATTAGCTGAATTAGAAACAGAAAATATATTAAATTTAGCTGAATTAGAAGCAGGAGGTAAAATTTTATCTAATTATTAATTTATTATGTGTATGAATGTGTGCCCGTGTATATGTAGGCATACCACAAGAATACAGGAACCAGCTGAGGTCAGAAAGGAACCCGGGATACCCCGGCACTGGATGTTACAGGTACTTGTGAGTCACCATGTGAGTGCTGGGTATAGAACATTAATCTTCTGCAAAAGCAGTAAACACACTTGATTGCTTAGCTATTTCTTCAGTCTCAAGGAATAGGAGCTACATTTTATGACTGCTATATGCTAAAAGCCATATCGTTACCAAACTCTACCCACTTTTGTGCTTCTGACTATATTACATATTTTTCTTTCTTAGGATGTATATTTTGAGAATAAAATGGGAGAAAACTTCAGAAAAAAATAGATATGTGCTACAGAGAATTGTAATGCACTCATATTAACTCAACATCAGGGGACTTGTGCAGAGTGGTCCTGTTATTGGGTGAAAATCACAGGACATGAATGATTGGAACTGTTGTCAGAATACAGGGCACTATGTAAGCAAAAGCTTCTTTTAAGTTAAAGGAACACTGTAGTGGGTTTGACTAATGACAGATAGAGTCATGTGTTCAGGGTTTGCTCCCGGGGCTTGCAGCATTGGTCTGCACTCTAGTTCTTTTTGGGCCCTTGTGTGTTCATTTTCATCACAGTAGGAACTGGATACTACTCTTCATGAATTGCAACACTCTGTGTTACAGAATAGGAGCTCAGATATAAAGTTAGAAAGATTTTATGTTTGGACAAAACTTTCAATATTAAACACTACTTAAGGAGAATAAAAAATACAAAAATATCACTTTATTACAGAATTATGAGAGGAAAAGACCAGGAAAGAGAGAAATCAAGAATCCTAATAAAAGAGCCTTATTACCAAATCATAATTCTTAAGAGAAAATAAAATAAAATAAATTATTGGTCAGATCAAAGTTTGAATATCAGCTTCACTAGTTTGTACAACTACTTGTTAAATGATGAAACAGAGTTTAGGTTTGGGGGTGTTTCTAGGTTTGTTTCTTTAAATCAATGTCTCAAATCTTTATTATATAGCCCAGAATGGACTCCATTCATGATTTTCCTGCCTTAACTTCCTAAGTCCTGCAATCAAAGTGTGTCACCATACTATAAATGTGTGTATAAGGTTTGTGGACACGCATGTGTGCGTGTAATACTTCAGTGTTACCAAAACCATGTTAGCATGCATGAGAAAATGATTATTTTGGAGGTGTTCATCAATACAGGCTCTGGGAAGGCTGTGTTTGGAGTAAGGTTTCTAACAAGGTGATCTTGTAAAATTTCCAGCTTCTAAAAGTAGCTCTTTTAGAACTACTGTGTATTACCTCTGTTGAGATCCCCTCATCCCGGTGAGTTTAAACACGGGAAGAAACATGTTCCTCAGTCACAGCATACTGATCTTGGCCTAATCACCTTCACTGCAAAAAGATATTGATGCCTGAGATGACAATTAAAAAGCATAAAGCACAACTCAAAAACAGGGAAATATATTCACCGCCAATGTTATTGAAGTATTGACGACCATATTTGGAAGACAATTTCTATGTAAACAGCAGCACAAAAAAAGAAGATCACTCTGAAATAGCGTTTGGCAAAACATTGCAAAAAGTAGACTGAAAAGAGCAGTGTGAGAGCTATGGCTTTCTGAACGATGGAACTATTCCAGTAGATTACATAAACTGGCTGGGTTTCCTCATGCTAGTATTTAAACCACTTAGGAGGCTGCAGGAAGAGAAGTGGACTGAATTCAAAGCTCGGCTTGGCTCTACAGTGAGCTACAACTCAGCTGGAACCAACATGTGAGACATTATGTAAAAATAACAACAAAGATTTAGATAGAAGTAGAAATGTCAAGTTTCCTTCTAACATGGCCGCCTAGTTCTCAGTACAGAAGAGACAAGAGATGTGATAATATTACTGAGGATTATTTACTCGTCCAAAGAAGTATCCCACAGTAGAGCGAGGTATCACAAATTCGCACGTCACCATGCCTTGGTTTAGGGGGGATAATTGCCATTGACTTATCCTGATTCTTTCACTTGTATAATTACAGAGAACTCCCCCAGCCCAATTCAGACAGACATTACACAGAAAGAAAGACAACAGAACACAAAGCAAAGCTCTAGATTGGAGGTTTCCATTAAATCTCCCCCCCCCCCAGAGCGCAGGGAAGCCTTTCTAAGAGGAAAGAGTATAAAAGTCAAAGTTGATGGAGGACACTAGAAGAAGAAGGTTTTTAAATCAGCTGAACGAAGCTCATATGAACTAACAGAAACTGAAGCTGCAAGCAAAGCACCAATGCAGTTCTCTACTAGGTCCTCTTGCATATGTATTACAGTTTTCAGTTTGGTAGGGATGGGGCTCCCAGGTGCATGAACCAGTGGGTCTCTGATTCTTGTGCTCACTTTCTATTGCCCAGTTGTGTTGTCCAACTTCAAAGTGTTGATTTTGCTTTATCTTACTATATTTAATTTGATGTGTTTTATTGTTCTCTTGGAAGCCTGTTCTTGTCAAATGAAAGAGAGAGAACGGGAGTGGACTCAGAGAAAAAAGGTGGTAGGGAGAAACTGGGAGGAGTAGAGGAAGGAGACACTCTTATCGGGATATATTGTATTAGAAAAGAATCCATTTTCAATAAAAGGTAGAAAATCAAATATGAAGATTTCCTTGTGAACAGTAAGCTATAGGGCATATTACCTTAGTCTGAAAACAACATCAGCAATTAAAACCCCATAAAGATGAGTTTTCATTTTTCTACATGCATGCTTTGTTTCCTTAGATGCTAATAGATCATCTCACTTCTTGTTCCTAAAATAGATCTTTTTAAAAAAATACCAAACAAATGTTATGTCATTTTTTTTTAAAAGAAACAATGTGCTAGATCATGATTCATAAATCAAAGCTACTTAGGTAAAAGGCTGTTGCTTTTATAAAGCATTAACAGTAATCAGCATAAAAAATAGAAACTTAATCATCGTGCAGATACAAGATGATAATTATAAAGGATTTCAATGTCATCCACTTAGAAAAATAATACCCAAATTAAATCAACTAAGAAAAAGTAACAAGCTGGTAGGTAGGTGCTAAGTAATATGGAAACAAAATTCCCAGGGTACCCCGTATCCAAACTTGAGCAGATTAAACAAGCATATGTGACTGAAGGCGAGGAAATATGAACACTGGGTAAAGTTTGAGAGACATGGTGTTTGTAATTATACACAATAGAGTTAGTGCCCACTGAGTCTTGATTTTACTTGAATGCAGTCCACCTCAATGCTTAGGTGATAATAACAATACGTCATTCAGGGTATTGTAAATAACCTCAAGGGTTGTGTATGAAAACTCTGGGGCTGAGCAATACCCAGGTGTTCACACCTTGATGAAGGGCAGAGAATGCACGGGGGTTCTTTTATAGAACGAGCAGGACGAAAATATAACCTCTGAGCACTGTGCTTGGCAAAGCTAGCTCACTGTGTCCGTTTTACCCGCTCAGAAAATATGTTAAATATCTTTTAAATTTTGCTGACCAACTTTCCCCTAGAGTAAAACCTGGGAAAAGAGTAGGCAAAAAGAGTGATGCCATCATTTCCCTCCTTCTCTTTGGTACAGGGATAAGCCATCTGTTTGGGAGCTGCTTTCTTCCGTTTACCTCAGAAGCAGACGGTGATCTGCTTAGGGACAGTGCAAGCACGTTAGGTTTGCAAGGTGGCATTTTATTCCAGCAGGCAAAAAGCAGGTGTGTCAGACACTGGCTCTCATAATAGCAAGGCAGTCGCTTGGGACCTTCAGTCCCTTATGAATAGAACTAAAGAGACTCAGGAAGAGTCTTATTCTGCTTCTTGAAGCAGATTGTTTTATGTTTAGACTCAGTTTTCTTGCTCCTCAATGAAAATGTTATGGGGGAAAAAAGATGCTGCAAAAATGGGTGCAGGTTCCATGGCTTACATATATTCTGTTCAGTGGAGCAAGTAGGAACTACATGTTGTTGTTTTTTTACTTGAATGACGTGGAATAAATCTTATAAATCCATTCCGCATGATGGTAGAAACTTTTGGTGTTTAGTGGCCACATGTGGCTAGAACTATTATTGCAATGGAGGGCTCAGTCACAGACAGCACATTCCAATTACCTAAGAGGTAACTATTAGAAACTGCTAATACAGCAGGCCATTTTCTTTTCTTTGTTGTCTGATATGTGATAGGCTTATAAGTGGAAAATCAGCAGCTGCATTAAGTTTTCATGTGGCCTAACAGCTATTTGGCATTACCATAAAAGGTGAAGTTTTATACATCTCAATAATTTTGTTCATTTCCATGTCTAATCAAGCTAAACTTAAGAGGTCTGTTCACATTCTTTGTAATCAGGCTAAATTTAAATAGCTGAAGGTGTTTTTGTTAGGCTTCGTCCTGGCTTACCAATGATGATACCTGCCTAAATATTTGTCTGTCTTTCATTGGCTTGCTTATCTGTCATCTATCTGCCTATCTAAAATTTATAATCTATAAATGCTATACATCAATTCATCTATTTGTGTGATTTAAAGATAAAATTGACTCTATTATGCTATGTACGACATAGCTCTATGACATCCATCTCATTGCCATCTTGTGTTAAACGTTTGCATATTTGAATTTCAGTGTGAGCAATCAAAACATAGCACTTATAAACGGATAAGATTTATTATAAACTTGTGGATGTGTTTTTTTTCAATTTTATTTCATTAAAATGTTCTCTTAAATCAAAGCTGATTATTATATGGAACATCTAGAATATCAGTATACAAAGAAGGTTAACACAATATTATGCATCATTTTTATTTAAATTCACAAAGAATAATATACATCCCAAATGAAATAGCATTTCTGAATGATGGCATTTTCTGAAGGGCAACTGAAATGCTTGAATAATAAAGTTTATAACATTAGAGTATGCACTCTTCATTATACTATATATTACCAAACATAAAACACAAACAAATATTATTTAATAAATGAGAAAATAAGCTAGAAAGTGGAAAACTTGACTGTAAAAAAGCTGTGTGGCTGTCAAGGATGTCAAACCTAACTTGACTTTGTGCATAAATGTCACAGGAAGTCACACAGAATGGAGCTCTAAGAATATATGGAAGCCTGATTTCTTTTCTTCTTAGAGGTTTCTTGAGACATACAGAGTGATGCCTAAAGCAGATCTGATCAGATTTATGCATGAAACACTCTGAATTAATAAAGCTGTTTTATTGCTTTTTCCAGGTGGCTTCTTACACATAAAGCTTTATTTTTGTAGCTGGTGTATATTTTTTTCTCAAATTCATCATGGTGGAATATCAGATACCTTCTGTTTTACACTTAGAATTCTGTTATCTCATGGCTATGTGAAAATTCAAATATCATCTAGTTAAATTGTGCCTTCTTAAAATAGAAAGAAATTGTTTTATTTGATCCATGTTCTCTTCCCTTTCTTGCAAACCTATACATAGTTGTAAAGCTTCCTTTCTAGGAATACTATCATGTTATCCCAACATGTTACAAGTACTACTTATTTTAGGGATTCATGGAATATTTCCTCATGTAGTACTTATAATAAACCCATGCAGTAATTCAGGCAAGTTCCATTTGTAAAATGAGAAACTGAAAACCAGGGAATTAACCAGATTTCTTCATGACTGCAAGTAGCAGAAGTCAGAATCTAAAATTTGAATGTAATTTGTACTGACTAAACAGCATCTATTCATCCTGAAACGTGCAAACTGCCTTCATCACTTAAGGCCATCCTAATACCTTCCGGTTTCTAGTCTCAGTTCTTATGTTAATGCAGGGAAGATGGTTTAGGAAATGGGATCTTTCTATTACTAACATTAAGGGTAATTCAATTATACCATTGAAATTAATAGTTTAAAACTGGCTTTCATTTCACAACTTAGTACAAGGGAATGCAGAAACTATGCACACATTGTTTAATATAATGGAAAAAATAGGAGGAAAAGAAAAATACTGAATGGTACAAACTAAAGGTGGAAGAAAGGAAGTTAGAAGAGTTTAAATATAATCACATGGGCTATGAAAATCAAAATATTTCCTTTGAGAATATATAGATATATTATTTGGAATAAAAATGGAACATATAATTTGATCTGAGTTGTGAATGACAAACAGAAGTAAGTTAAACTGAAACTTTAGCAATGAAAATCAGCCAATACTAATGCGTTATACGGTTCAGGTTCATATATGTATGACAGTATGCATCAATGTGGTGTGTGTGTGTGTTTGCCTTAACTGCTGAGCCATATTTCCAGCCCTAATATTGGCACTATATATTGATTCACTGTTAAGAAATCTTGAGGAAATGATATGTTGACTTTATGACTGAAGGGCAAAAGAAGAAAGAATAGTTTGGAACAGGGGAATGAGTTATTATCATAAAAGTCAAAGATGGAATTGCTGACATGATTCAAACTAGTGGAGCATTCGACATTTAACAATGAGGATGTGAGTTCAGATCCTAGCCTGGAGAACAACAGAGCACAGAGTCCGTATCCCCAGTCCTGGGACAGAGGGGTAGAGAGCAAAGACAGGAGGGTCCCTGAAGGAAGGTCTCTGTAACTCAAATAGCCTGTCAGCTTATGTAATACAATAAGCTCCGTGGTTAGGGAAAAGCCTTGTCTCACAAACATGCATTCATATGATTTTGTGTGTGTGTGTGTGTGTGTGTGTGTGTGTGTGTGTGTGTTGTAGGAAGGGGGGGGTCCCTTTGTTTGTTAGCCCAGCTAGCTTACACCCGAAATAATCACACAGAAACTGTATTAATTAAAACATTGCTTGGCCTCCTGTTGGCTAACGCTCACATCTTGATAATCCATTTCTATTAATCTGTGTTCACCATGAGGTCATGGCTTACCTGGAAAGATTTAGCATGTCTGTCCTGGTGTCTGATGGCAGCTCTCTTACTCTGCTTTCTTCCTCCCAGAATTCAGTTCTGTCTTCTCCACCTACCTAAGTTCTGCCTTATCAGGCCAAGCAGTTTCTTTATTGATTAACCAATGAAAGCAACACATAAACAGAAGGACCTCCTACACAATGTGTATGTGTATTTACACTACATATACACACTTAAGCACACATTTAAAAATAAGGAAATTTATCTGTTGAAAGCAGCAGGTATTTTTTTTTCCATAAGGAAAGTTCAGCCTAATGATGTTTGAGCCCGAATGTCATTATCTATACCTGTATTTCAGTAGATGATTCCATTTGAGACCGTCAACTTAGTTGACTGCATCTGCATGTGTCCATGAACAATCACATACTTGATTTAAATCAGGAAGAAAAGGATTAAAATTCAACACACATGTATAGATTGATCCATTTAAGAGATGAGACAATTTATTCTAAGACTGGGAGCATATTATTGAGAGAAAAAAAATTAGATGTCATCAAACCTATTATTTAAACTGATTATTTCCAAATGAGGATAAATAAATAATGCCTATACTGTGTACGATAATAACTGCATATTGTTTCTCTTTTTGTTGTATAAACTGATAAAAGGCATCATATTTTCAATGTAAGTGTAATAATTCTTAGTTTGTTCCATGGACACTTCTTTCACTAGATACTTGTTTTTAAAATACTTTAATAACATTGTGGAGATATATGTTCATAACAATGGCCTTTACTGATTTTTCAAGGGGAAATTTCACAATCCTGTGAAATCAAATCAGGAGTCACATTTCCTAAGCTTGGACAAAAAAAACCCACAAGCTTTCTTTAGACCTTTTATATATTTGTCACCCTTCAACTGTAATGACAGGGAGTTTGACCACATGAACAATCAATGAAGTTCCCTGAAGTTATGAAATCCTGTGGTTTTATTTCTTGGAATATCATCTAATTGAAAGCCAATGTTTATATCAAGGAGCATTTGAAGACATTATCTTCAAAAAACAGCAGTGCATTTTAGCTTCAATCACAGGGTGATACGATCTTGTTGAATTTCTAAGTGAAAAGCAGCTCATGTGTTCTGCAGGTCAATTTTAATAGCAAAACTCTATTTTGGTTGATAGAATTACAACCATACTGTTATCAAAGTGGCTCTAAGAAACCCTAAGAAAGAGCATATTTGCAAAAAAAAAAAGAAGCATATTGCTATTAATGATGCCAGAGAGCCTCAGGAGCTCGCCTTACCAAATATTAATTTTCTATATTATTCCTACTTTCATTGTAGTGCTACACCCAATTAAAGCATCAAGCACTTAACCTATACTTGTGAAAAAAGCAGTTTATGATGGGTGTAATCATACTCCCATAGGTCCAATTATCTCTGTTGGCTTCCAATTAATCCATAGAGTTGTTAGGGCCTCCTTTTAATTAGATCTCTGCCTCTGAAAGAACAATCTTTCTTTTTTTTTTCATATTTCACTTTATTATTTCCTTTACTGGAACCCTGCAGGGTGGGAATACTACTTTGAAATGTACTTGTCTGTTTGATGGCTGGTTGGGATTAATCAAGATGATATTTTTAACTGGCAAATACTTCTGAGTAGAGGTAAAATTGTTAGCCCTTTTCCATGAAAACTAAATGCAAATATGTACAAAATGAGAAGAGACATGCATTTTATTTTTATTTTAAATATGTTTCTCATTAAAACCAATTGATCTTTCCATCACTCTTCTGAACTGAAGTTCTTCACAGAATTAGTTTTTCTTCTTCATGCAGTTCATCAGTTAGCTCTATTTCCTTTAAGGATATGAATATGTGTCTTAAATTAAGATGTAATAGGTTGAGCTGTAGGTGGGAGACATTCGTTCCTAGTGAAATTTTGCCTGCTAAACGTTCTATAGCCCAAAGATAAAGCCAAGGATAAAAGGTTTCTTTGGTAGCAATGGCTTTCCAGCATACTTGCATTTAGATAAGTGATTACCTCATGAATCATGTTTTTGAGCTCCTCAAGAAAACTCTGAAACTATAGGTTCAAATCCCAACTTGTCTCACTCTCTATGCACAGCCTTGGAAACTGTTAAAACAGTCTTCTTTATTACAGAATTTATACAGTTTTATCAGAAGATTTCCTATCTCCCAGTTGGCATCTCTTTTGTTCCAAGGTCAATGAATGTGTTTCTCTGAAGAGGAAGGAATTAAACTATTTCTGCTTTAAATTGATTGCTATTATAGGTATTTAGGAATTTAAGCCTTACAGGAGTTAAATTACCTTAAAAAGTGTTTTGTGTGCTTACTTCTATACAAATGAGTACACATCTAATTTTCTGTCTGGAAAATGTGACCAACCACATGAGATATACAATTATTCCCACTGCTTCATACCATTGAAGGTATATACTATTGAACTATTTCCATAAGGGGATAATTTACATATTTAATGGAGCCATATATTAACAGAATGCTAATAAATAGTATAAGTCACAGAACTACACTTTATAAAGCGTATGAATATAAACAGTCCAGATACAGATTTTCTTTACGAATTAGCATCCATAATAAACTGGGATTTGATTGGTAGTTGTTTATTCTTCTTTTCTCAAGGCAAATCACACGTTACCATTATGACTTTCCAAAATCTTCCTTGTACTAGTCTTGAGAACATTGGACTCAGTCTCTGGAATTTCGGCTGTTGGTTCCAGCTGTTTGCAAACTGCTTGGGATATTTACAAGGTTTTCAACAAATGTTTATGGAAGGAAAGTGAGGAGAAAATAAACTAAGACGATTATTTTTAATATTTATTTGGTGAGATTGCTCCATATCTCTGTAGACATGATTGACTATTATGACATGCTTTTAGGACTTCAGGAAAAATAAAGAAGATGGTATATTGAACAGAGTTCAGCATAATTCAATATGTCCTCAATCTCAAACTTTAGTGAGGATTAGTGGAAAGAAATTGCAGGGAATCTGGCCTTTCACTGTCAAGTTGTCCTCTATAGATTTCTGAAAATCCTTATTATGCAGGTTAGGTAGAAGTCTAAAAAGTAGGGATAGAATGCTATTGGTTTGATCCAGTTTTAGTCTTTAGATTTTACTTAACACACACAATGTGTATAAATGTTAAACCCTAAATAAAAATATTAAATTATACTTGATGTTTGCATAAGTAACAAATCAAGCATCATTCAGATTGCCGTCCCTTCTGTTTTTACATGAAGAACTGAATTAAAAGAAAATTTTAATGTTGCATAGTGAGTAAGGAATTCTACTTACTTAGTTCTAAGTGGGAACAGCTTAAAGTAATTAGCCTGAAACAATCTCAACATAAAGCACTTTCCTTTATGAGAAATGAGTTTTCCTCAGCTCTTTATGGGAGCATATATCCTTGAAAGGTCTTGGACTTAACTGCTCTTATGGTTTTGGTGTTACTTTCACTTTGTGCTATGCCAGCTCAACACTTTGCAGCTGGATAGCAGTGCTTCTTTCACACAGCTTTTCCTTTCTTTGTCTTCTCATCTCCTCTTTCCCCTCTTTCCCTTATTTTGCACATGGATGTACCTGAGGTCAATCCCAGGTCCACATACATGCTAGGTAATCCCTCTTCAACTGAGCTACATGGAGATTTCAAATATATTTCTTTGTACTTTGGATAACCTCTAAACTCTAGAACAAACCTGAAACTGTGCATACATAGGGATTTTAAAAGTTTCTATTCAGAGAATTAATCAGCAGCAATATGACTTTACTTGTTTGATTTATAATGTTATTCCTCTTCTTTGACAGTAGAACCCTGTTATAGCTTTAAATGTTGTTAGTAGTAGAAAATGTTAGTTAATGAAATCATAAAATCACCACATGGTACTATACCACAATACATTAGTTGATTTCAGTTGTTGTTGGGTTTTTTTTTTTTATTTTGTTTTGTTTTTTTGTTTTGCTTTGAGACAGAGTTGCTCTGTAGTTTTGAAGCCTGTCCTGGAACTAGCTCTTATATACCAGGCTGGCCTCGAACTCACAGAGATCCGCCTGCTTCTGCCTCCCGAGTGCGAGGATTAAATGCATACACCACCACTGCCCTACCTTTTCAGTTGTTATNTTGGCTTGTTGTTTATATAGGAAGCCCCAATTCATTATGAACTGCAGGTGACTGATTCAGCCCTCCAACTGAATTTCTTCTACATAGGTCAGTTGTTGCTAAGTTTAATGGTATTAATATAATACAGTGGTGTGTGTTTAGTATTTTTGCCTTCTTCCCTCTTTTTTTTTCACTTTCCCTCTCTATCCCTACCTCTATTCCCATAACTTTCTTCCTGCTTTTATTTTTCTTCTCTTTGAACCATCAGGTGCTTCTAAGGCTCATATTTGTAAACTGCCACAGTTTGAATCCCACAGAATTGTCTACACTCGCTCCAAATTGAAACATCTGTGAGAATTACTAATTGATATGTTCATAGTTGGATCTCAGATTTTCATAATCTCTTCTGAAACACTGTTATGTTTGGAAATGATTAAGCAGGTCCATCCATTTGTGAACCAATCTCCCCAGGGGTTTCCTTGCTACCTTCCTCTGCTGAGCAGTGACCTCTTCTACCGTGGCCAGGTCATGTCTGACCAATGAATCTTCGTGACTGAGTCTCTCAAGAGCTGAGGGCTTGGCTATCCAGATGTCCCAAGTGTCAGTACAGACTCTGAGTTTCGTGCCACTTGTGACCCCCTGACGTGTTCACTAACTCATTTTCACATTCCTCTCCCCTCCTCCCAAGAATAGATAGGCCTATTCTTGCCTAATCTGCAATCCCCTTTCTACCCTTTTCGTTTTTATCCCATTTTGTGTCTTCTTTGTTACTCTATTTACCAGGTAACTTCTTCCATTTATTCTAATCTCCCTACTGTGATCATCCAAACGATTGCACTTGACTTCTAGAGTCTTCTGCAGAGCAGCTATCCTTCCATCTACTACAGGAAGTTTAACTGAGGGAATGTGGAACTGTCTTCTGGAGTGAAACACACGCAAACTGTCTCCAAAACAGCTGTGAAGCATACTTTTAAAAATATTATTACCAAGTTAGACTACTGCTTTCCTATATCAAAGATAGATTGTTTCACATTATTTATATTAGTTTGTATTGCAGACAAATTGAAGTACAGGGTTAGAGACTATTGCTATGAATATTTACAAAAAATACCTTATATGAAATAAGTACATTAATCACATTTGCTGTTAACTCTGGGCACACTGGTGAGAACAAGAGGTTTGGACGTAAAGTTGTGGCATGCTAGAGCCATATTTAAAATTAGTAAGAATGAATACTTAAGAATGTCGCATATTAGGATTGCTCCGAGCTCCAGATTTTTGTAAATATGTAGCAAATGGTGGTAAACATAAAATACATATTGACAATAAATGTTTCTTTAATTTTTTTTTAATGTATTATTGCCGGGCGGTGGTGGCGCACACCTTTAATCCCAGCACTCGGGAGACAGAGGCAGGCGGATGTCTGTGAGTTCGAGGCCAGCCTGGTCTACAAGAGCTAGTTCCAGGACAGGAACCAAAAGCTATGGAGAAACCCTGTCTCGAAAATAAAAAAAAAATGTATTATTTCTACTTTAATCCTTTTTTCCACCAAAAATTCTTGGTGAATACATAAACTCTATGCCGCTGTTGGGAAATATTTCTCCTCTAAGCTTGTAACTTGTAAAGCTGTTTCAGAAAACTTGTGACAAATTTTAGACACACACATACCCACACACATATATACACACACAGCATACATACACAAACACACATATATGTATATATCAGTTAATCAGGGCTTCAGGTTGTTTTTTATTGTTATTTGTCTATTTTTATTTGTTTTTGTTGCTGTTGAGTATTGGAAACAGAGCCACTGCTATGTAACTATGATAGAGTTGTTATATGTACCAGAATGACCTCAAACTTGTGACAATCCTACTGCCTCACCCCTTAAACTGTGCAAAAATCAATGTGAATATCTACTCATAATATAGCAAAACTATAAAAATATTATTGACATTGTTGGTTACTTCATTTTGTGCTCCAGAACTGCTATATTTTTGTTGTCTTTCCAGTGATGTGATAAAATTTCATATATAAACAATTTTTATTAGATTTTTTTAAAAAAAAAATACCAATCCAAATTCCCAATCTCTCCCCTCCTTTCATTCCCTCCACATACCCTCCCACTCCACCCCCTCTAATACTAAGCAAGGGTAAGGCACTTTGCATTGTGGAAGGTCCAAGGCCCTCCCTACTACATGTAGGCTGAGCAAGGTATACATCCAAAGAGAATAGGATTCCAAAAACCCAGTACATGTAGTAGAGATAAATCTAGAGCCAGGTTTCTTGCTAACCCCATAATGGCCCCCTCAATCAAGATATCTCTTTTTTTTTGCTCTCATAACTGTTCTTCCTCCATCTTGACTATCCCATTCCCTCAAGTTCTACTCAATCCGTCCATACATAATAAACAATTTAAGAGGGAAAATTTTATCGTGGCTCATGGTTTCAGGAGTTTAAATCCATGGTCACTTGGCTCCTATGTGTACTGAGGCATTCCATCGCAACAGGCAGTATGTGAAAGAGCAAAGTGGCTCTTTTTACGGAATACAGGAGACAGAACAATTACACCCCCAAACTCATTGACCTTGCAATCTACTTCTTCTACCTACATTTTGCGTTAATGCCATATAAATTGTACAACCACCAATAAATAAATGAAGTTGCAAACCCCATGGTCTGATTACTATTTAAATATAACACAGTAATCCCCAAAACAACCTTCGGATTATGAGTCTGGGATTTTTTTTTTCATATTCAAGCCACGGTATTGGTTTTGTTCTATGCTAGGAATATAGAGGCGCCTGTGTATGACTTTTAAATCCATTCTATATGTCCATAGGGTATGGAATAACATTAATTGTCCTTTCTATGATACCTTTTTCTTTTATATTTGAAAATTAGACATTTTAAACTAATTAGAAATTTTAACAGTTATCACAGCTCTTACAGAGGATCTGAATTTGACTTCAACTTCATACCTTTTGGATTCCAATCACTTGTAACTCCAGTGTGAAGAAATCTAAATTGTGGCACAATTGAGTATCCTTTGGATATATACCCAAAAGTGATATTACTGGGTCTTGAGCAAGGTTGTTTCTTAATTTTCTGAGAAATTGGCACACTGACATCCAGAGGGGCTGTACTAGCTTGCATCCCCACCAGCAAAGCAGGAGTGTTCTCTTTACCCCACAACCTCTCCAGCATAAGTTGTCATTAGTGTCTTTGATCTTGGCCATTCTTACAGGTGGAATCTGTAAGAATGGAATCTGTAAGATGGAATCTCAGAGGTTTTTTTTTGTTGTTGTTGTTGTTTGTTTGTTTTGCATTGCTCTGACAGCTAAGGGTGTTGAACATTTCCTTAAGTGTCTTTCAGCCATTTTATATTCCTCTGTCATGTTCTCAACTATGTTCATAGCAGCATTGTTTTTCATAGCCAGAACCTAGAAACAACCTAAATGCCCTTCGACCAAAGAATGGATAAGGAAAATGTGGTACATTTACACAATAGAGTACTACACAGCAGAAAAAAAAATTGACATCTTGAATTTTGTAGGCAAATGGATGAAGTTAAAAAACATCATTTTGAGTTAGGTAACCCAGACCAGAAAGAAATTATCATATATACTCACTCATAAGTGGTCTTTAAACATAAAGCAAAGAAAACTAGCCCACAAATCACAATCCTAGAGAACCTAGACAGCAATGAAGACCCTAAGAGAGACATACATAGATCTAATCTAAATGGGAAGTAGAAAAAGACAAGATCTCCTGAGTAAATTGGGAGCATGGGGACCTTGGGAGAGGGTTGAAGGGGAAAAAAGAGGCAAGGAGGGGAACAGAAAAAAATGTAAAGCTCAATAACAAAAAGATTACATATCTGGGGGCACCAGACAAGTAAATGTTCACACAAATTCATGTAGGAAAACATGCATACACATAAAATAAAAAAAATCCGTAAGAAACTATATGTGATTAAAGGAATTTCTGTCACTTTGACACTATGTCACTATGTGACCTTTGTCTTGATAGAGGTATAAAATAATGATCTACCATTGTTTCAAGGTCTAACCCTGGAACATCTGCCATAACCTATATAGAAAGTTTTATATGTAAATGTTAATGACTCTGACCTAAATAGACTAAAGTCACATAATTCATTTTACTGAGTCACAACCTCCTTGTTGTCTGGGACATTTTTTTAAAATTGGCTTCAACTTTATTTAATATGTAACTTTTTCCCTGAAATTACATCAGAATATGAAAGAAAGGTCTCCTTTTTTAGACACAGGCATAAATGTGTGTCAGTTGAATGTAATTAATTGCTATATATGTTCAGAATAAAAATTTTTTCTATCTCCTACTTTATGAAGTATATATTGAAAATCCAATACACAGTTACCCAATTTCAACTTTTAAATGTTTTAAATGATTAAGATATGCTTACAGAACTCATAACCTAGGCAATCTTCGATTTAGAAATTTTGGAAATAGAGACTGAATCTCTAGACTGTTTTAATGACTTCCACTGTTGAGAGTGTTGGTGATGTCACCCTCTCTTGCAACTTCTCTCACTTTTTAAAATGGAACGAGTTACACATATTCTGCTATGTGCCTCTGCACGTAATAATAATTTCTTTCTGGTACTTTCTAACTGCAAGAGTCAGGTTTCCCTGCTTCCAGAGATTGGAAAACATTTTATTCCATAAGATTTATGTCTGTTTCACACTTGTATTAGATTTTCATCTTAGACAATAAGATGTTTAATGTATATTCAAATTGCTATTATTTTGTTATATTTTGCACTGTTTAAAGTTAATCTGTGTTCTATACTGACAGAGATTTTATAGAATCCTTAGGGACTCAGAATTAAATTACCACTTGCAGATTAATGATAAACTCATATTTTCTTAATCTCATCATTAAAATATTTGTTTGAATTTCAGACTGTAAGATTGGTTACAAAAATGAGTTTACCTCTTCCCTGCTCCTAAAGTGTTATGTGTACACACAATTTTTAAAACAGAAAGATGAAGGGGAAGTTATGATCAATTTAAAATGCTCAAGTGTGTTAAGACATGATGCATGTAAGACAACACTGTCTTACAAAAATAATAGGGAAAACATGATTAAGTGATGTTTCAATCCTTAATACTCATGGAAATCAATACTGCTAATTGTAACTAATTTGTGGTCAGAACATTCACTTTTTAAAATTCTTCTTTAACACTGTTTCAGTGGCCTGGCTTATACTTAAGAAAATTAATGTTCGTCCTTTTCCACATTATTAAACAAATGATGATCTCATCTTTTTGAGAATTCAGTAGAGATGAGTTTGCAGATACCACACACAAAACTTTCATTTTTATGTGTTAGCTTAAATAAAGAGATAAAATCAGAATAAGGAGACAAATGACACAGGTTAGGTATAGGTAAAAAAAAATGTAGACCCCCAAAAGGGTGTTCTGGTCACCTTACATAGCCTGTCATTGTTTTCCCTTGACGGGAGATTTTTAATTGGACTTAAAGCACAGAAAGATTTAGTACATTTATATTAGCTAAATACTGAAGTTTTGGGAGAATGCAAATGTAAAATGCAAGAGAAACTGTATTAAAAAGTGATAATGGTCACACAATTTCATTTATTTTGATAGATGGGTAGAATTAAAAGAAAATGTCAAAAGTTTCATATCCTTTAGCAAGTTGTACCTCTTGTTTTAAAGTCTTACTTTATTTTTCTTTATGAGTATATGAGTTCATTTATGTGTGTGTACATGAGTTTGTGGCTGTCTTCCAAGTTCAGCAGTGCAGTAGGAGATTCTTTACACGGATGCAGGGATCCAAATTCAAATCGAATACAAAGCAAAAAAAAAGTTAAAGATTTTAATTAAAATATAATAGTTTCTTTAATAATATCAGAACATTTTTATTATAAAGCTAAAAATATTCAGCACCTGTGTTACTCTTGGTTGGTCTGTTTAGTCCCTGCTGAACTTTTGCCTTTTGACTAGCTTTTTCTCAGTCCCTCTTCCCCAGCCATGTGCTTCTCTCTGTTTTGTGCAAAGGCCACTACAATTGAGACTTGCACCTGCTAGTCCATTGCTAGAGATCCTTCCTTCTGCTGTTTCTATTGGAAACCTTCTGAAGCTTATCTTCTCTTGTTTGTCTTCTTCTGATCATATGAATGCATTCATTGCTTTTTGTAAATTGTATTTTGTACTCCAGTTTTATTCTTCACTCTTGTACTGTCCAGCACCATCAGCTCAAAACCATAAGTTCCCTGACTCCAGTTCTCTCTTCACCTGTGGTTGTACCCCTATCAAACTACCTGATGTCCGAACACACCTGGAAGTGTGCAGCTTAATGGGGGAGAGTCAACGCATGAATGTGGCTATGTTCTTCAAATTTTAATTAAATACAATTAGAAGTAAATACTGTTAGTCAAATTTGCCATATTTTACCTGTCAAGTAGAAATAGCCAACTCTGGGCCTCACTGCAAAATTCATACAGCATGCCCATACTAAGGTGATAAAAGAGGACTTCTTCAAAATGATTAAGATGCCACTGCCCTGCGTTTTAAAGATGACAATATTATTCTACAGAGACGCAAGAAAGTTAACATGAGAAAAGTTCATATAAATCATGTGCTATCAGTACATGAGGATCATGACTTTCTTCTTCTTAGACAAAGGCAAACAGATATTAACCGTAGGAAATGTCCAAAATTGCTATTAGTTTCGCTGTTTTTTTTTTGTTTATAGGTTTTTATTTTTGCAATGATGTCTAGTTGTTTTATCTCCTGACATTAAAGAACATAGATTTATACATTAAAAACCTTGTTCAATTTTCACAGGGAAAATTTCTCTTTGAAGTCATTGGGAGGTCCATAAAGAAAAGAAAGTTAGAAGAATTGAGCCAGGGGGCAAAATATTCTTCCTTTTCATGTATCTATAAAGTAAAGAATAAAATATATTTGATGAGTTGCAGCCTATTTGCTCTGCTTCAGAACTTGCAAGGTATCTATGTTATTATAAAATATGGATGCTGAGCAAGGCTACAGTCCCTTAAGTGGGGCTCGGAATGTCAGAAGGCAGAGGGGGAAATGCCAGCAAAGAGATCAAGTGAAAGGATGAAGATGTCTGAGTCCATCATCAGCTGCTTGATGTAAGTCAGTATTTTATAGAATTAAATTGCCCCTGTGGGTTTTACACTCCATGTCTTAGAGGGTAGCTTCACTACATCTTAAACAAATGCTACACATTATACACCTATGTTTAGATGAAGCATCGTCTTTCCTCAAGTGATTTCAGTGCTACTTTAACGCGAATGGAACTGCTCCCGGTTTGCTTTGCCAAGGTTTCATGGTTATAGTTATGCTCCTTTTTCTTTTCATACGTATTCTGAATATTTGTGATTCAACCCCTTTGTGTTTATTTTAGGAAAAATATTTTTAGATTGAGAAATTCAGTACAATACATTTATATGTTAATTTAAGGGGTTAATTTACCTAGTCACAATGTCACACTTTTGTAGCAGTTAAATTTTGTTTTTCACTTGACATCTTAATTCATCCCTTTATAATTTATCTTTTGTTATTCTTTTTAAATAAGTACTTTGGAAGGCTAGAGTGTTTGCTTTGTATTGTCATAAAAGGAACACAGTTTTAGCCAAGCAGAAATTTCACTGTTCACTTTGGATCTTTTTTTTTAGACAACAGAGATATCCTAAACATTTTCCACTGCTCCCTTCATCAGATGAAAAGGTAATACTTCATTAACCAACCTCAGTTCACTGGAGTTACAACCGCATTACCCCCACCACCCAAAAAAACCCTCCTTAGCCAGGCAGTTGTGCCACAGGCCTTTAATCACAGCACTTGTGAGGCAGAGGCAGACAGATCTCTGTGAGTTGAATGCCAGCCTGGTCTACAGGACAGCTATGGCTGTTACACAGAGAAAACTATGTCTCAGAAAGCAAAGCAAAACAAACAATCAAAGGCCCGATTTGATTCCAGGAGCCTAAGCCCGCACATAAATGAACAAGTAGATTGCCTATTTCAAAGGCTCTCTTATTGCCCTAGAAGGCAGGGTGACCACCTGTGATTGCAAAGGAAATGTAGTTGCCTTTCCCTTTGGCCTCAGATATAGAAATAGACAGGGTTATGTCTCAGGTGGGCTGGCACATGTCAACCTTCTCTGCAAAGTGGAAATACGTTTCCCACCCAGTTTGTGTAACCTCTGTCAGCCACATCATCCTCAATGACAAGATGCAGAATCGACTGAATGAGGAGCTTCCTCCACCCTGGCTCTAGGGAGTGAGGAATCCCCACACTAGACTGTGACCGGGAGAACATGATATGATCTCCACTGGAAGATTAAAGATCTTAGGGAATTTGGAGCCACTGAAGATAGGACAGGAGCACTCACCTACTTCCCTCCCTACATTGTTCTCTCCAACAACCTCCAAGGTTTTCTCTGACCCAGCCACTGAGCACAGATCTGGTGGACTCAAAGACCTGTCAGGGCTTTGCTTATCTTCTGCAGAGTGGAGAACTTAGGAGGGGTTGTGTTGTTGTTACTGAGTAGAGGCCAAGATTGTTATCAAAGGTGAAGCAACCACGAACTGAAAAAACGCAGATGATTCCAGAAGTCTTAGGTAGCTCACTTTATCCAATAGGAAATTTGTGTAAAATTGTGGTTGATTCATACTCATCAACATCAGTTTTCACTGTGTCTCTGTTTATCCCAGTAAAGCAGTGAACTACGCTGTGGAATTGTTTCCCCACACCTATAGACCAAACAACTCCATGGGGTTTTGTATGCAGTAGAGCCAAGTGCTTGTGTTAATGTCCTGCAGTTGCCCCCTCCCCCAAAATGCTTAGTCATTGGATCAAATGACACAGTCTTTTCACTTTTTCCCACAAATCACGTGGCACACTGATTAATTTCACCTAGAATGAGATTTACCAGATTTGTCTTCAAGGTGTCTCCAATTTCCCCCTTGTGAGTAATCTGCGCGTTCTAGCAGGAATCAAGATTTGCTATTTTGACTCATAAGTACTTCATAAAGCCTCTTTTCCTCTTTTATATCACCCTTCTCCATTTCAGGAACACAGCGTCTCTCACACCACTGTGCTCTTGGGCCTCTTTTTGTTCTTCTCCGTAATTAAGCTTTCTCACTGCTAAGAGTCATCATTTCAAAATAAAGATAGGATCAAGTTTGCCAGTGGTTATTACTCATGGCAACCACTTCTGTAAAATCGCTATTCCGCATTTCTTACCTGCGTGCTTTGTTTTACACAAACAATATACTGCCTTATTGTTTGCTAATTAACTCATTCTAAAAATGACATCATTCTTTTAAAGAATATCATTCATTCTTTCTCAGTAACAGTGATATCATTCCACTCTGTCTGAGGTTTGCTGATAACCACGCTTTAGAATGCGCATGTCTAGAGCCTGTGTGGTTTCATTTCTGTGTTTTTAGGTGAGTGTCAAAGATACAGCCAATAATGCCGTGATTGCTTCTGTATTGTTTCCTTGGACAGATACAGAGTTTCTTCTTGAAACCTCTTTCAGTGATAGTTCTTTAAACTATATTGTTTTAAATATTCCTTAGGCTTCATATATGAGGTGGCAGAACACAAGAATTGGGCCAGTGCTAAGTCTTTGTGGTTTTGGTTCACTTGGTATTCTAGTTCTTTCTTTTCTTGAAGCAGATCATGAGCAAACAGGATCTGTTGAGAAACTAAGATCTACAGCCAGGAGGGAGCTAGGAGAGGTAAAGACCTTTGATGGTGTGAATAAGAAAGACCTCATAGGCTCCTATATTTGAACTCTTGGTTCCCAGCAGGTGGAACTCTTTGGGAGGAATTAGTAAGCTTGGTCTTACTAGAGGGGGTATGTCACTGGGGGCCTTTAAGGTAACAAAAGACTCACCCTCCTGCTTCCTGCTTATAGGTGAAGACATAAGCTCTCAGCTGTTCCTGCCATCATGCCATAGTTCCACCTGTATGTACTCTAACCTTCTAAACTCTTAGTCCCAAGTTGAACACTTTCTTTTAGGAGTTGTCATTGTCAAGGTGTTTTATCACAACAATATAGAAGTAACAGGCACAGGACAGGACACATCTTTTAGTATAGACACTTGTTTCTGTATTGGGGAAGTATTTTTGCTTTAAAGTATGTCTGAGTAAAATAATTCTACAGCAATAAGATGCATATTTTTGGAATTAATTGAATTCTGATCCAACAGTCCTTCTTAATACAACGATGTCCTTTAGGCACTAACAAGCTTCCTCGTGTCTTGTATCAGATTGCAATATTTTCATTGTAAATTACTCTTAGGATAAAAATAAATTGTACGGCACATAGTAAACACATTAAATTATCTTTTTGAGTTCATACTATTTTTTTTCCTTCTTCTACTTTCCCTTTCTCCCTCCCACCTGTTTTAAATTATGGTTAGCCATGATGACAGTGGGCTTATTTTAGTGGCCACAGTAGCTCCTTGCAGGGGGCAGATTGATTTGACTGTCCTCTAGCTATTATAGGATTTTCCCAGAACACTTTTGTAATTTGTACTTGGTGAAGTCACTGTCTACAATCCAAACATATCATAGTGGCTCTGCATACACATAGCTTTACTATTAGATGCAGAGTTAAAAAAAAAAATACTTCATGCTGTCAAAGAGTAAGCACCATACCTGAGTGCTTCCCACATGTGTCGGTATTTTTTTCAAAGTATCAGGTTTTCATAGTGAGGAATATACATAGAGACCAGCTCTCACAACTAATTGTACACACTTACATTTGATTCCTTTTGCTGAGCACTATGAACAACTCTCAGTAAGCTGTAGGATGACATACTCCATGACTGTGTGAACAAATAGAAACAGATTTATAAATATCAAGGTGAGCTATGGAGATAATAAGAACTAGGAAGGTAAATAAAAACAACTAAAATGCACTTATGTATTTGATACCGCTTGACCATTTCTAGAAGAGATCTCCAGGAATTAATTTTTATTCTTCTCTCATAAAAATCTCTCCTGAACTGCAACCTCCCTTGCTCCCCTCCTCCCAGTCTCTCCCTCCACCTCCCCCCTACCCCACATCCACTCCTCCTCTGTTTCCCCATCTGAAAAGGACAGACCTCCTAGTAACCTCAAGCAAACACAGCATAAAACTATGCAATAAAATTAGGCATAGACCCTCATGTCAAGGGTGGACGAGGCAACCCAGTAGGAGGAAAAAGGTCCTATGAGGAGAAGAAAGAGTCAGAGACTCCCATTTTCAGGAGTCCAAATAACTTGAAGCTAAAGAAACACAGCATGTATACAGAGGGCCTAGTGGAGACTCCTGTGTGCTGGCTCAGTGGGGCTGCTTCAGTCTCTGTGAGCCCTTATGTGCCTTGCTTAGTTGATTCTGAGAGGCATGTTTTGATGTCCTCAATCTCTTGAATTCCTATTATCTGTCCTCTACTTCTTCTGTGGAGTTACCCTGAGCTTGGTCTAATGTTTGGATGTGGGTCTCAGTATCTGCTCCCATCAGCTAGTGGAGGGAGCCTGGATGGATGACAATTGGGCTGATCTATGAGTGTAGAGTAACACTATTAGGAATCATTTCATTGACTATTTTTATTTTTCTTCAGTAATGTTTGGTTCTACCCTAGGTTTGTGACCTATCTTGATCCTCACCAAAGCCTCCTTCTCTTGGTGAGGGCCTCAATTTAGTGGCCACTCTCACAAGCTCTGTTATAAAAATTCAGAATAATTTTGAATCACCCTTTCCTAATGTTAATGTTTAAAATACTCTGTACTCCTCTACTTCCTAGTATTCATAATTTCTTAAGTCTGCTAATGGTTAAATGAAAAAAAAAATCTCATTAAAATTGCCCCAGTAATATCAAAACATGTATCTTAAAAGCATGTACTTTTACACAATGTATTACGATTGGTTTGGGTTCCTTAACAGCTATTTGGGTAATTTTTATATTGCCCAAATCTCTCACATTAGTTGTATGCTTTGGGATATATCTGCAATTCTAGTTTTTTTTTTTTGCTTGAATATGCACTTTGGTATTATTAAACCCCAAATATGAAGGTCTAATGAACTGGCTTCGCTTTTTTTTTTCACCTCCTTAAATGTCTTTGTTTTAATTGGTTACACCATGCTGTCCCCTGAACTACAGAGAAAAGTTCACAACATTGTTGCTAATGGGCTCTTTCTAATTACTACATAATGAACAAGGTCTGACAATGCAGTTTTAGAGGTTAGATGCTACAATTAGTGATTTTCTTCATCTTTTTATGGAACAGAAAACTTAAGGTCTCAATAGTAGTGTGTGTTTTATATAAATATATGTGTGATTTTTGTATATGTATTTAAATACATTTCAATAATATATAAATGGACAATAAGATGTTTCTTGTAGGTTGCATTTTTATGCGAATTCACGTGTACATATTCAGACACTGCCGAATAACAAAGTTCTCAATTTATTTAGCAGAAGCGGTATCTCCAATTTAATATATTCTTCCACAGATATATTTTAACACATACACCTTCTTATAGTATATGTGCTAAAATTTGTAATGGTATAAATATTTTTTTAGCTTGTGATAATATAATAATCAGTTAGGCCATATTTCACATGGTAAAATTGGAGAAGAAAGGAATTCTAAGAACTTAACCTTAGCCGGGTGGTGGTGGTACACGCCTTTAATCTTAGCACTTGGGAGGCGGAGGCAGGGAGATTGAGGCCAGCTTGGTCTACAAGAGCTAGTTTCAGGACAGTCTCCAAAGCTATAAAGAAACCATGTCTCAAAAAAAAAAAAAAAAAAAAAAAAAACAGCAACAACAACAACAAAAACTTAATTCAGATTCTTTTTCTGACCAAGACTTTTAGAGAAATCCTGCATGGTCCAGGTGACCATCTGACGGCATCTTTAAACAGGTTATAAAATACACACTGACATTCCTTTATTGGAAAATTTAGAAAGAAATTAAACTTTTTTAATGTTTAACTTTTGGAGCTCTCGTATGCAAATTCCATTACGTGCTCCCCTTTGGACCCTGATTTCAATGCTCCTCCCTTCAATACATTTTCCACCATGTTATCTGTCTTCATGATGTAATGTAAATAAAGGTATGCAGTTCCCTCAGAAATAGAATTCATTTCTAATATTTTGTTCCATGTTTGTTTTTTATTAATTCATGCATTGAAAATTTTCAATTTCTTGCCAAAGGAACTCTATAGAATTTCATGGTGGTTCTTCTTAACAATTATTCTTAAAATTTATCTTAGTGAAAACATATTCTCTTACTTAAAATGTATTCTCGTTATTTTTATCAGCACACCACTATTTTAGATGCTAGGCATATAAATGCTAGAGCTATGAAATAATCTCAACAAGTAAAAGTAATAACATTCAAAAATCTGAATCCCAGTCATATTATTTCCAATATAAAATTATGAAAAGAAAAATGATAAGTAAAATAGTATGTGACCACAGACAGGCACTGATAAGTGTCAGAGAGAGAATGAAGAAAGGTTTTCACTTAATATGATTAATCAGCATATTTAGGGGAAACACTCAGAAATCCATTGCCTGATTCATTTCGGTGCTCAATAAACAATATGCTATAAGTAAGTGTATGTGTTAAAACATATTTGTGAAAGAATATATTAAATTGGCGATACAACTTTTAATTTACCCAGTAAATTGAGAATTTAATTATTAGTTGTCAAAAACTAATCATTTCTTACCGTGACAATCAAACAACTAAACACTAGTCACTTCCCTACTACAAAACCTAAATTTTACATTATGTGCACAATACATTACTTGTTCATACTCATATTATACACACACACACACACACACAGTTTCCTTTGAGGAGAGAAGGTGTCTGAGGTCTGTTTTTGGCTGAAATAATTGTTATTAAATTAAGTTTAGCAGACTCTGGACAGGCCATTAGTATTCCTGTTCTATCTGTACACTGGAACGCAGGAGCACCAGGCTGGCAATGTGTTGGTGGAAGCTCTCCCACTGTTCCCCACAGCTACTGAAAGCACAAACACTTTAATCTTATTAATTCACCATGAAGAAATCATTAGCATGGTACTGAGGGCTTTGGACCCAGCACACTCTTACTTGGTTGCTTGCTCAAGTAAAAATTAGGAAATCTCCTGCTCGAGAGCAATTTACCATTTGTTGAATAAAACATAGTACTCAGGTCACACAGGAGAAAACAGTCTCCCTGTTTGCTTTAGAATAAACGTTGAATCAACATCATGAGTGACATTAGGATTTTAAAGATAGAATTTTTCTGGTGTTTATGAATCACTTCATATATGTTACTTAGAATTAGTAAAATGTTTTAAAAGAATAAGAAATCGTCATTAGCATTATCATCATCATTAATGTTAGCATTTAGTTCTTACCAAATACTACTGTTGTTCTAATTGCAAAAAATTAAATTCACCCAATTAATCATCTCAAATTCCTTATGAGTTTGGTACTTTAAGTCTCTTTTCTTAGATAAGGAAGTTGAATCTTTAATAGATTGTTTTTCTGAAATCATATAGCTAATTAGTGATGTAGACAGTTTGATCCAGGTCACCTGACCCTAGAATATATGATCATTTGATTCAGGTGAATGTGCAAATGTACACAGGGGGGAAAATCATAGGAAAGAATCCAAAACTTTTTGCTCTGAGATATTTACCAGCAATCTGATTTTATTCCTGGAGGTGAGGAAATAGTCAGTAAATGCCAGAAGTAATATAAATTTGAGGTGTCAGATTTATGAAAGTCAATTTGCCAGTGGATCCAGCGGAGACCAGAAGCCGTATTTTCTCTCAGTCAAATGCTGTCTGCATTTACCTTCGGAGAAAAACACATTGAGCACAGTACAATTTTTTGAGCATCTATATTTCTTTGTGTGTTAGATGTAATAAGGGGTATGGAGAAAATATATGATCTCTGTATCACATTGCATTTCCTTAATAATAATAATATTTAACTCTTATCTTTATATTTAAGTAAACACATTTGCCATGTGTATGTTTTGCTCTACTGTATATTTGAAATGTAATATAAAAATAATAATCACTATTACAAGGTGTATCAGAGAACCCAAGTTTAATCAAAAGATCACACACGGAAAAAAAAACATGATATTGGAGAGGATTATTATAATCCTGGTAGTAAGGAAGTAGAGCCCTCCCAGTCCTGAATTTGCTTGCCAGCTACCTTAGCCCACTAGTTACATATAGGCCAGAGAAAAATATTATGTATGATCACTAGAAACAACTACAAAGATTGCCCTTTGGCTTCCTCACAGCAGTGTACACATGAATATGTACCTGAGCATAAAAGTATTTCATTTTAAATTTATGCCACTTGTTTAAAAATCTCAGAAAACCTTCCAAAAAATTTTCGGAGAGACCCAATGACCATATTTTCAAAGTCTAGATCTAATTCATCAGCATTGTTTTATATTGCTGGTTCATAAACAAGTCTGACTTACTCCAGGAACAGAATTAAAATGTCTGCCATGTTAGGCCCTTTTATACAAGCACAAAACATCTTTATCTTGTGAAATTCGAAGAAAATCACTGAAATTAATAAATATCAAGAATTTGATGTTGTACGAAGACCAGATATCCTTATGAAAGTCTAAAACTTAGAGAGTGAGGGGGAAAATTGGATATTTTCCTATCTAAAAGTCCAGGATTCTACTTTCAGATACAGTTAAGGAGATGATTTCAAATGGCAAGAGAGAAATGCCAGCAATGGCGTCGCACCTGGCTGAGTATGTGCACGTGCCTGATATTCATTATTTGTCTTTTCTTTTTGGTACCTTTTGGTGTATGTAGTATAATGTGTGTGTGGGGGGGGTTGTGTAGACATCTTTTGCTAAGTTGCCTTTATTCAGTTTTAGGAGCAGGCATTGCATTTTATGCATATTTGTGTAATGCCTCGTGGTCTTCTACATTCTTTCCTCAAAGATTTCTTAAATATTTACTTTGAATTATTAACTTTTGAATTTGTCAGTTTTTGACAAACATTTTTACGTTGTGGCTTACAATTTCACGTTTTGAAACACACTTTTGTTGTGGAATGGCTAATCAAGAAAATATTTTCTTTAATTTAGATATCTCTTTCTTAGGCAACCTGAGTTCAAATTTTTCCTTTCAGTACTTTTCAAGTATACACTGCATCGCTAAGCATGCCTGTCATGCTCTAACATAAATTCCTTGAACTTCAACTAATTTATTACTCGAAAGTTGTTATTTTGATGAACTCTTTACTTTTAAAGTTAATTTAAGAAAAAATAAAATACCAATATACTGAATGTAATGAAAGGAATGAGACAAGATTTTTAATTCTATTTGCATGTATGACTACTGTGAATCTTTGGCTTTTATTTCAATTTATCCCTGACAAACACAGGTTTCTGCAGGCCACCTTCTGTCTGGTACTCTAGGGCAAGCATATTATGTTTATTGATGTGTCTGAGAATCTGTTAGATCTGAAATTGATTTGAGAGGTTTGTCTGTCTCCATGTTGGGATGACATGTCTGTGTTGTTAAATAAGTTTCTGGAATAGGCAGATGTTTCAGGAATCACAAGACTGCAGGTAAGTAATGGACATCTGTGGGTAAGCTGTATTTATCACTTTTATCTCTGTGCTACAGCAAGGCAAGAAGGTCAATAAAATAGTGTACGAAGTATTACAAATTGTACACAGCACGTAAGGATTCAGGGAAATATGAGTGTATGCAAACCCTTTACCTATGGTTTATAGATAAACCATATTTTCCTAACAATATTGTAGATAAAAGAACATAATTTCTCAATTGTATTATGTGTTGTGTTTGGTAGCATTGAAAAACAGTGTGCGTAATTTATGAACAAGTATTATTACCACATATTAGACATTATTCTGAAATCTGCTTATAGTTTACATTTATCAGAACACTATATTATAACAAAATACAATTAATACAAATTTATTTTTAAAACTAAACATTATAAAATATCAGAAATTTATTTGCTCCAGTATCAGCAGCTAGACACCCAAATTAAAATAAGAATGAATATGCTTGGTTTCTCTTGAGGTTTTGAAATGGGTTCGCTCCCTGTGTCATTACATGGTCTGTGCTTAAGCACAGTTCTAATGTTATTCTGTGTATTCAAATAACACGCCTCAAAAAGAGTCATGACATTATTTCAGCCAGTATTAGTTTCTCTTGGTGTGGAAAACACCATGACCAGGGCAACTTATAGAATAAAGAGTTTATTGGGCCTTATAATTTCAACAATAAAAGTCCATCCTGGCAGGGAAGAGAAAGCAGCATGGTGGCAGGAGCAGGAAGCTGACTGCAAGTTCAAAGCAGAGGGGGGAACTGGGAGTTGATGGAGTTAAGTCCACGGTGCTCACTCCAGAGACAAAATCTGTCCAGAAGACTGCATCGCTCAAACCTCTCAAACCACACCGAGTTGTGAGCAAGTGGTTAAAACTTGAGACAGGATGAGAACCAATCATTCAAATCACCACAAAACTCATAATTAGAGATTTTTTTTTAAGACTGATTCTTTAAAAGTCATATATCCAGGTACAGTTTTATTCTGAGTTAATTGGAGTTGAGCCTTCAATAACCAATCCCTGGAAATATATATTTTAGCTCATAACATAACTCCAAGTACTGTGTGAGACAACTTGTATTTGAAATATATGATACCATCATGATAGGGTATATTTAATTGTGGGTGATATAAAATATATTAACCAAGATGTAAATGCATTTAAGTAATTGCTATTCAATGAGTTTAACGCCATGGTATACTTACTAAATATGTTATGTATTTTTTCTAATTTTGGCTTTAAAATGATTTCAGGAAAACCTAAGACCAAATTTACAGAGTAAAATACACTATATTTAATCTCATAAAGTTTTGACTATAAATTAATTGCTCTTACTGCCATGACTTTCTTAATATACGGCATATTTTCAAGATATACCTGTAGTTTAAAATTATCATTATCTTGAATTTGCTTGGCCCAAATCTCATCTTATATATACATCAACAAGAACATATACATTTAGAATATATAGATACATATTATAGGGGATATACCTGTATTTTTGTACAGTGTAAGTTACCTTAAGTTTGTGAAATACTTTATTGCTAACAAACTTTTTCATCTTGAATTAATTTGAGGATTCTTCTTTTAATACACTGAGATTTAGTTATATAAGACTATGTAAAAGTTTGGTTGCTCAAATTCATATTAAACTTTGGGGCATCTTGTAAGCATATTGTGTAAAATAAAGCACTGGAATATGCCCAGAATGTCTCAGCTACCCTAATTAGATTATAATCACACAAAACTTCAAGAAGTCAAAAGTAAATATGTCATAGATAAAATTGTGCAGTGTACAGCTGTCTAAAACTTCTGGATCATGAAAAGTACCCAATCTATATTCACAAGGCTAAACAAGATATTACTCACATTTTAGATAATCGTGTTCATCAAAATTTACATACTGCTCTAGCCTTAGGTTCTTTCAACATTAATCAGATCAGCCTTAAAATAGAATTGAGAGCTCTGTTGACAAGGAGAAACCATATTTGGTCATTTGGTTTGTAGTGGTGCTGATTTTGAAGTGTTACTTTGATTTAGTATAATTAATAAAACTTAAAATAATTACTGATTTCCCTTTGCTTCTGAAAATAGGTACGGTTTTTCTTTTTGTGATCTGATAGAATAACCTATTATAAGGTTAGTCTTAATGAATAGAACTCTTGCATTTCTACTTACCAGATACACATTTTAATTAGACAATCAAATATACATCTAAGCAGAAATAGCTTTGGTTAATATGATTTCTAGAACAGAATAGCAACATGCCAGATGATTGATAGCTAGGTACTTCCAAGGGTTAGTCAAACTTCATATATAGAGTCATAGTCTCAAACACTATCTTTGTTTTTCAAATCAATTGGAAGTTTGAAGTGTTCAGAAAACTACTTCCTGATGCAATAATATACTAGATGGACATGGAGAAATCAATGTAAATAAACATTATAGTTAATTATAGCTCAAAAAAAGTACTCAGAGGACAACTAAATAAATAAATGGATAAGGCACAATTTGAGAAGATTCTGAGTTGAAAGCCTTCTTTGTCAAGATGCATTACCTCACGAGCATGAGCGTTTAATGAAATGCCAGCTCTTCCCAAGCAAGGAGACTCACTGAAGCTCTGTTTTAATAAAGGTATTGATGTTTTATTAGGTAGGGATGACTGAGTGGTTGCTGAAATGCTATCTTAAATAATTAACTGTTGTCATATAACCTACAGTATCTACCCTAAATGACATTAGTTAATAAAAATTCATAGTTTTTGTACTTATGGCAAAGATACTTAATAAGAATTTTGAAAAGTATCTAGTGATAGAAAGTGAGAATATAAACATTAAATATGACTTTTCCCTGAAAATACAATAACAGGCTTGAATAGTCAGTGTTAAAATTAAAGACATGGACCAGATTGTATTTTAATCTACACACTTCAGAGTCCTTTAAATTTGAGTCGTTATTTTTTTAAATAGGCTCTCTAGCATCATTTTCAATATAAAATACATATTAATCTCAAAACTGCCACTAACTTATGAAAGTTAGAATACTATATACATATACTCATTTTCCATAAAAATTTCATCTACCTTGATATTTAGTTTATGGCATGAGGATAAACTCAATTACATATTCCTACCAATTGAGGAAATTAATTTATGCCACTAGGTTTATATTTTCTTTGATTTTTTTACTATAGAATTAATAAAGCTGCATATCAAAAATGATTAAAGTTGAGGGAGGTGATCTAAATAACTAAAGATGACTGGGTAACTCTTTTAAATGTAAAAATGTGAAAGGAATAATTTGTGAGTATGTTTAATAGAACTACAAGGAGAAGGTCTAATTTTCTATGGTATTGATGTCATAATTAAAGGGACATTGTGAGAGATGGAACTATCTTGAAGAGGATAATTATGCAAATGAAAGCACTCCCTGATGGCTAAGTTTATAAAATTGTATGCAGAGGATTTTCAAGGTTAGATTCAAAGCCACTGAGTCGGATCACAACCAACAGAGCCATCATAGCCTATATTGTGGCCACTGACATAAATTTCCCAGACATCTGTGGCAACCCAAGTATTTAATTTAATAAAATATAAGATTATATGTTGAAATTATATATCACAATAAGGAGTATCACACTTGGGTATATATGTATAATTGTCCAACTTTGTACTCTTTGCAAGTTTAAGTAAAGTGAGCTGTGAGTTTTGAGCAGAGAATTCAACAATCAGTACTTAACAGTGAGCAAGCATCTCTCGGAGGGCACAATTTGTTGGTGACTTGCAGGTGTTAAGCAATTATCAAGAAAACTAGGGGTGTAATTCTCATGTTTCACATCTATTAAAAATGGCAACATTCAAGTAAGGCTATAGTTGGCTCAATGATTCCCTGAGTCAATTTTCTAAACACTAACAGACATGAACAATTCTGAAGTTCCAACTCAGAAAAGAAAGGAAAATGTAGCAATTGAGTGTTTGAGTATGTCCTGTTTTCATTAGTGTTTCTTTTAATATACCCTGAAAAAAACCAAGTGGAGAAAAAGAGATTTCCTTTCACTCCCAATTTCACATTACAGTTCATCACTGTTTCAAAGTCATAATCACAGTAGTAACAAGTAACAACTTGTAACAGCACATCTATAGTAGGGCAGCAGCAAGAGAACACATGTGTTTGTGCTTCGTACTTAGCTAGTTTTCTCTTATGCCAAACAGGCCAGAGCCCTAAATCATGGAATTCAGTTGTCCTCATTTAGGTTGGGTCTTCCTACATAAATTAAACCCATGTAAACTTCCCAACAAGCATTCCCATAGCCAACATCCTCTAGGAAATCCTTCAAATACAGTCCTTTCTTAGGTCCTTACAGATAGTATCAGGTTGATAAAACTATCACTTGGAGATACTAAGGTATAATGGTCTAGATTAAAGGCCCTGGAACACAATTTCGAAATATTAAATTTGTTTCCATCATAGGTAAGAGTATATTATGTTTCATACTAACTAGAGGGCAATAATTTAATAATTTTGAATCATTTGCCAAGTATATACAGGCTCAAATGGAAATGAGAAGAAAACCTTAAGATAGGTAAACATAGATTCTATTTTTGTTATATCATAGATAAAATTAGTTTTTCAAATTTTAAATATTGCAATAGATAGATACAATAGCTATATGATATATAAAACTATAATATAAAAACTGTGATATAAATGCATAAAGAGGATAAGATAATACATATTTTACATGTACTAGCATTCTTACAGTCCACATAAATGTTAAAATAGAATCAAATATTGAAAAACTATAGCAGTTTCTATTTGTATTGATGTAACTGAGTTCAATGCTGATATGGAATATTTTAAGTTGTGTTTTAAACATACATATGAAGGAAGAATCTGTTGATAAATTGGACATCTAATTTAATATCATGGTAATGCTATTTTCATGTGAGGTATGGCATCCAAAATATATTTCTTTTGACTTTGGGAATTACTGCTGTGGATTATTGAAACTTGATTCACTTATGAGATATGTTTATCTCAATTCAGTTCAAAGTAAATTTCCTTTTCCTTTCTATGCAGGAAGGACTCATATGTGTGTTCAGCAGGACAATAATCCATCATGCTGTGGCTTGGGAGACACATTTACAAACACAGTATTGTGTAGACCAACCTCAATTCTCTTGCATAAGGAAACACATTTTTATTTTATTTGACTAATGACAGAGCACAGAGTCAACTGAGCCTATGATACAAAACTCTATAATCACGAGTAAAATAAAAGGAATTCAAAATCTAAAGGTTAAAAATATCCCTTAAAAATCCCATCTATTTTCACTGGAGCCCTATTCAGACATAAAATGGATAAACTGACTGGCTGCAATAGAAATCAGATATTTAACCACAACATCTGTAGTGAGGAAATGATAGAGGCCTCTTCACCAGATGATTTCAATATTTAACCTTTCTATTTAAAAATAAATTCAACTTCTCATTAGAGTTTATTCCTCTGATTGTGACCATTAGCTTTTCTATTGTTTGGAGAAGAAAATGCCATTATTTGTAATGATTATTATCTAAACCTAAAACTTTTTCAAAAATATCACAGAACCATTCTCTTATGGACTTATATTTATAGATTCTTTGAAGAAAAGAACATATATTTTCATCCCTTTTGCGTCATTGTATGAACTGTGGGATATATTGTGAAGTCACAGCATAGACATCCTTTCTGCCCTTATGAGAGTCAAGTATAGTGACCACAATACTATAAAACTATACAATACTGAGTGCAATAAATGAATGTGTGTGTGCGCACACGTGAGTGTGTGTGTGTGTGTGTGCGTGCAGGGACAAAGTTGATGTCAAGAGTCTTCCTTGAATGGTTCTTTATTTATTGAGACAGAATGTCACTAAGCCTGGAACTCGACAACTTCCTCAAGTTTATGTAGCTCCTATGCCCTGGGGATCATCCTGCTCTGACTGTGGAGAGATGGGGTTAAAGGTGGCTTCCTTGCTTCACTGGATTTTATATGGGTTCTAGGGATCTAATCTCAGGTCCCCACATTTGCACAGAAAGTACGTTAATCTGCTGAACTATGCCACTGGTCATTTTGGTGCTTGAGTGGAGATAGTGAATTGTGCAGCACAATAGATTAAAAGGAAAGCATGATGGTTATTTACATTTATGCTAATGTGTTTGGTTGTCAAAGGAATGGGTATTTTGATAAATTAAGTTCATACTCACCTATGTGTACATGGCCAGGGAGTAGCATCAGTTGTCCACTGTGGTAACATATGGGTGAATTTTGAGACCAAAGAGAATTAGGGATCAGAATCTTTAGTAGTTCTATCTCACATACGTTAGACAGATAGGAGGTTATCTTGCTTCACTGATTAAAGGAAGAGTAATATTTTAAAATTTTCCAAATTGAAAGACTGTGGGAGGTGAATAATTCTGAGACATATGAGTTTCCAATTTTTTTACATGTGTGGTATGAATATGGAAAGCTGAAGGGATTTGGAGGAAGAGGGATGAAGAGTAAGATTGATCCTAGAGAGTAAGATTGATCAGGAAAACATCTGAATATAGCCATCGGTCTATTAGTGTGTAGGTACATACAACCACACACACCAGAGCACAGACATGTACAGCACCCACATACAGAGAGAAATAGAAGTGTTTAAAAACTATTAAGATTCAACTGTGTTTTAAAACTATATTCACACAAAATTCACCACAGAACCACTCATAACCACATTTGGGGAAGAAAGGGAATGAGTTGTTCCCGTGTTTGCCATGAATGATTTGTATGGTTTCCAAAGATTTTCTGATCTGATGTAAACTTGTCTTTTCATGAACAGAAATCCTTTAAGTACTGCTGGGCTGTTTAAGGACTCGAGTATTCGAAAAATGTGGATCAACAGAAAGCCTAACCAATACTCAAGGTCATTGAAAAGCTCTTTGTCATATTTCTAATTGGATTGCCTGGGTTATTATTTGGACCATTTGTCTTCTCTTCACTCACTGCATTCTGTTATCATGTAGTTTAGACTAAACCGTGCGGCTTCTCTTACAGAATAACTTGCTATTGGGGGAAAATCATGAACTTTACACTTTAGAGCCCCTTCCTCTGAGTGATGATCCCCAGTCGTCTGACACTGTGCTACTTTTAACGCTGTCCCACTCTTGTATGGCCTATCCTGCTGCTCTTTCATGCTGCGCTCGCCCGCCCTGCTCAGCTTTTCATTAGGATGCTGTGCACGTGGCGTCATTTGGCAAACCTCTGTCTCCTTTTTTCCCGTGCCCTTCCTTTTACCTCCTTCGCCTTGGCTTCAGCCTGCATCCTTTGTTACCCAGCTTCTTTTACCCACTTTGACTTGCCTCTGTGTCCTCTTTGTCTTCTTCTCTTATGATTTATGATTTTGCCTTCTCCTCCTTTCTTCATGCCATCTGCTTCCAAGTGAACTCCTTACCTCAAACCAGAGCCAGTGCATTGACTATTTGACTCTCTTTGCAAGTGAATATTTAAATAGACCAAAATAGCTCTCAATTATAGCAAATTTAAACACATGCAAAACCTTTAGTGTGACTTGCTTAGGCAATTTTTGTTAATTTATAAAACTTGGTGTTATGTGCCCTTTTTTGGACACTGTATTGTCGATTCTTAATTATAAATGATTGTGAAGTTCTTTAATGATGAAGTTTTTTATTCTCATTTCTTTTTCTTTTTTCTTTGTAATGGAAAGTCTTCTGAGAGACCTAGAATGGTCCTTACTCTTTTATTTATTTTATCTCTCTTGTAAAAATAATAAGTTCCTGAGGAATTTGACCTGGGGTAGAAACACCTATGTAATGTAGGGCACAGAAAGTACCAGGGATCCTTAGAACCTTGCCAAATAAAACTAAAGGGGGAAAAAGCAATTCCAACTAAACCAAGACTCGCTCAAAATGTTGGGAGAACTTATTGTGAGAATGTGTGAGAACACCACGCAGAACCGCTATTGATTTAAGAGTCAGAACTCACAGATATAAACGTGTAACATCATATGTACTTCTTTTCTTTCCCACTTGTCTGTCTCATGAAAAGGATCTCACCACTTAAGACAAATTTGAAAGTTTAGAGGATTTTAGGAATGGAATCTTTTCCACAGCAAAGTATTGGGCAGGGGAAGATTTATTTTACTAATTAAGAATAGAATGGAAAATGTGGATGGTTTAATATGACTTCTACGACGTTGCCCTCCAATACTTTTTAATTGTTTAATTGCACAAATAAAATAGCTTTGAAGTTTAGTTCCTTCCGCTATAAAAATTGGGATAGTCATACCTACCATAGTAAATGACCAACAAGTACAACTTCATTGTCAGAATAAAACTGCGTTATTATTCTAATTTGTGATGATTGTCGAAGGAGTAAGAATTTGGTGTACTTACATGCCTGGAGTGAGTATGAGGTTTAGGAGTATATACACTAAAGAATGCAAGCTGCTCTTGGTCCTTAATATCATCAGGCCATTCACAGGGGCGGGGGGGAGAGCATTGGCAAATATCCACAATTATCTAGGTCACCCTAAGTGCCATAGAAACTGGGGGAGGGCATTAAGTCTTACTTAGAGCAAGTGCATTTGTATAATGGCTGAAGATAAATTACAGCCAATAGGATGAAACCGATTACAATGCACCTTTGGGGTCTGTATTCCTAAATTTATTCCTGCTGAGAATGATCAGAAACCACAGGAATGCCATAAATCAGAAGTTCATGACTTTGGAGGTTCAGGGAGATAAGAAGTCTTTCTAGTACTTGGGAGTATCCATCATGCTAAAACAAAAGACTGTGAAAGTGCACAGAAAAGTAGAAGCTTGGCATAGTCACAAAACTTAGTGGATTTAGTAACTGATGATACGGGTATGATCTGGTCTGTGAGCCATGCAGCATGGTGTGAATATTTCCTATTTAAGAGCAGAAACCCTTTTTAACCCTGAAGAAGAACATTGCTTGTCCAAATGCAATGAGAAAGCTTCAAATTTATAAACTGTTCTCTAATTTCCTGTGTTTCTGTCTGAGGCAGGATGTGATTCTGAGGAAATATAAATTCCGTAATGTATAATAAGACATAAAAATATCCAAACTCTAGCGTAAATATACTCATTCCTTTACGATTAGATTAGTTGGATTAGATAGATCTCCCAATACATAGGCAAGTCCATAAATGTTAAGAGCCTGAACAATGAGAGATTGCTCAGTGGTTAAAGAAGCTGGGTGTTAAGCTCGCATTTTGAACCCAATCCCTGTATTGATGATGGAAAGAAAACAGTTTCCAAAGTTTGTCCTCTCACTTGTGCATACACAGAATGACATGTATCCATTCATGCGAGCATGCATGTGTGCACACAATACACATCAGAAGAAGTGCAGTTGTTTTTTAGAAGATGATAAAATACATCTGAAGGTACATAATATACTGAATTACTAAGGTGCAGTTAATATTTCAGCCCTTTCCAAAGTATGCCTCATGAGACTTGGATTACAGACTTCACTACTAGAAGCATAATTTCATCATGTTTCTTTTTCATATTACATTAACTAGTCCCAAATTAGCAAAATAAAATCAGCACAGCCAGTACCAGCAGGATAGTTTCATACATACTTCATTAAAAGCCCTTGAAACTCCAGTGGACCAACATTTTCATATTAAATTAATGCTAATAGTCATAAACAAATAACATCAGGGACCATGTGTATAATTGGATTATTGTTACCTACATGATAGTGATTGTTACAGTGTGATAAATCATACTCTGCATAGATATTTGTATTTTGGCTTAGCACATTGCTATTTATTGCAAACAATTATCCTAAATATACATAATTCCTTTTGTGCTTTGAGATCCAGAACAAGCCATGATTAAGATCCCATGTTTTTCTTTAGTTGCTCTTTATTCATAATTATACCTCTTCCACAGCATTTTATACAAAAAAAATCACTTATAGCCTCATTTGCTTCAGTGCTTTGGGCTGATTGGTGTTAGCATTGGATGGGCACCAAAAATTTAGTCGTCATTTTAGGAAACATATTTGAACTTTTGATATCTTGTCAGATCTGTCTTCTAAAGCTTGTTTTTTTTTTTTTTTGTTATGTGTGTGCATGTTTGTGGTGTGCTTGTGTGCTTATCAGTATACACATACACACATATTCAGAGTCAAGAACAGGACATCTGGTGTCATCCTCTATGTAATAGTTTAAAATGCCACAGGTCCACCATTACAATCTATTGCTCTGTATCTTACTGACTTGATGCATGGTCTTCACTTATATGCAAGCTCATATTTTAACTGAAGCTTCTTGGCCAAAGTGCTCTTATAATCTATTCTTCTGTCTCTTCCCCAGTGTTGGGATTAAAGGCATACTTATCTTTACCTGGATTTTTACATAGATTCTGGGAATTTGAAGTTAGATCATCCAATTGCAGAACAAATATTCTTACCTACTGAACCATTTCCCTATCATTTATCCCCTGAAAACCTTAAGTTCTCAGTAGATAATAGAATTTTCCTTGATATATAGGACATTTAAATATAATCCTAAACCATCTCAACAGGAAATGCATCCCTAAATTAAATAAAAACTATGTTGTCTCTCCAATTTAATGTTTTTATTATATTGTTTAGTCTATGAACTTTATTTAAAATGACATCTAGCAAGTGATTCCAAATGAAAGCATTTAACATGCACTGTTTCTTCTCCCCAATACTGTCTTGCTTCTTCTACATGCTTGCACCTAGATAATGAGTGGATGATCAGAAAGAAGAAGGGGAGGATTGGGGGAACTTGGGGAAACAGGAAGATTGGGATAAAGGAAGGTCGGATAGGGGAGCAGGGAAGCACATATCTTAGTTAAAAGAGCCACCTTAGTGTTGGCAAGAGACTTGAACCTAGAGTGGCTCCCAGGAGCCCAAGGCGATGTCCCCAGTTAGTCCCTTGGGAAACTGAGGATAGGGAACCTGAACTGACCCTATCCTATAGCATTACTGACGAATATCTTTCATATCACCATAGAACCTTCATCTGGTGATGGATGGAGATAG
>NW_026067988.1:1342918-1345994 GCF_014885135.2 Alexandromys fortis
TTAAAAAAAAAAAAAAAAAAAAAAAAAAAAAAAAAAAAAAAAAAAAAAAAAGAAAAAAAAAAAAAAAAAAAAAAAAAAAAAAAAAAAAGAAAAAGAAAAGTGCTCAGTTACTATTGTGTTGGGGAACAGCCTCAACAAAAATACTTCTTGCCAGGGTAAGGATATGGGGATTTAGAAATATAGTAAAGAAAATGAAAACATGAATGAAAATAATAAAATGGAGAAACATATAGGATAGTATCGGGAGGAAATTTCCATGAATACTGAAAATTCTCCTGCATTTAATTACCAATTGCTTAAAATACCCCTAACCCCAAGAGGTAGGATTAAGACAAAAGACTGCATCAAAATGTTACAAAGAAATGAACATTCCAATTGAAAGACAGTGTTAGACAAAACAAGTCAGGCCTACACCCTAGACCAAACCCTCTATAGACAAACCACTCTTTGGGTGGAATCCCAAATTATTTCCATAAAGGGTACTGGAACTTAGTTGGGTCCTTAGACTTTTGTTTGAGGCAGGAACAAATGACTTCCCTATTCCTGGTCTAGCAATTAGCCACACCTGTTGACAATAACCTTGAGAGAGCAGAAATCACTGAGTCACAACTAGGTGGGTCCTTTGAGGTAGGTGTACAATAACTAGAAACAAGTCCCAACCCTCAGACCTTTGGGCCTCCACATGACTGTCAGCTGGCATGTGTCTATTTCTTCTGTAGAAACAGCAACTTTGATTACATTTATTCTATTGGTATTTTCTTCAACCTGTCTATTATGTGCTCTGGTAAATTATATTCCTGTCAACTAGAATTACTATAGATTCTCATGGAATGATCTTGAGTAATTTTCAAGTTCATACATATCGACAATGAATGAATTCTCTGTGTTTCTTAGAAAAAGGTTCTACAATCTCTTTCAACCATTCATTCAAACAAAAATGATCCATGCACCTTATGACTGCCACCATCTTTCAAAGAATGCTCAGTGTTCCTTTTCAATATTTGTCTTGGTCTATTTGGAATATAACAAAATACATTACACTGGGCATCTGAAAATAAAGTATAAATTAATGTCTTCATGTACTGAAGGCTGTGAATTATTCAATGAAGGTCTGGTAAAAGCTTGCCGAGTGCTCTAAAATGATACCTTCTTGTTTCACATGACCAACTTTTCAGTAGTACTCTGGGAGTAATAATCACACTCATGGGGACAGAACCTCATCATCCTATTCCCACACAAACACTGCAACTTAATATCATCATAAGGAGGAATCAGTTAGGTGAATATTGGATACTTCAAAATGATACTGAATAGATTTTATTAGTATTTAAAGAACATGAGAAGGCATATTAACAATGACAATGATTCCTGTCTAAGTCTTTATTGTTTCAGAGTAGAGCTGGCATTGTTATTTTCTTTATTAAAGGGCCATCTATCAAACTTACTTTCTTTTGATTCTGACTTCAAGATTTAGGTTTAAATATATACTATAAAATATGGTTCTGTTTGAAGATAAGAAATGCTAAACAAGGTTGATACATCGAGACCATTTGCAGCTGGTCACCCTTATAACTGCTACTAATTCACATGGAAAGTTTATAATATATTCCTAGAAATTATTTTTGGTCATGACTTTATGCTCTTTTTTTGCCTTAAGTACTTAGCAATTTGGAGACAGGTGATAATGGAAAAATACTTTGTTATATTGTAAGATAATTTTGTAGTTCAAAGACTACACATATGCATGGTCTCATCTTCCCAGCGGCATGGAGGAGTGGATTGTGGAATCAAATTCAGCTGTATCAGGAGACTGAGGTGTCAATCACTCTGCAGCAGACTAGTAAAACACAAGGGTGTTTAAATGATAACTTTCCCAAATTCCTGAATTTATACAAATCTAAATCATTGACAGAATAAGATGTTTTGCAATATAAATTATAAATCACATATGAAAACACTTTAGAAATGGTAAAGTGCTGTACACCATAATTTATTTCTTAGTTTCCATGGGTCTGGGCATTAATAAGGTGAATATAAACCATAACCCTGAATCTTACCTTTCAAATTAGCTAGTTTGTGTCATGTTTTTTATAAAGTTCATAAGAACTTCATTTATTAAGGCTTGACACCCAGGATGGCATTGCTAAGAAGTGAGGCAGGGAATGTTTGATAAGTGAGGTTGGCATGAACTTTCTTGGATCCTTAGTTCTGGGGGACCTTGATACCATTTTTTCTAGTTCTTGGATGCAAGCTGAATAACACTCTTTGCCACCTGGTATCTCAGTGTAAGGCAAATGGCAAGATCTGCCCCATCATGTGTAAAGTTTCAGAATGGTGAGCTAGCTAAACCATTTCTTTTGAACTCTATTCAGCAAAAACTTCACATATAGAGACAGGCAGCTGCATGAGACAGTGTAGGACTGTCAAATTTCTTCATCATTTAGATTACATTAAAATATTTATCTCTTGCTTTCTCAGTGAACATAGGTTAAATAAGCATCATAAAGAGAGAACCATTCATTTTCCTCTCAAGCTATCATATCACTGTTATCCCATCATAATCAATTTGTGTCATTCTGTATTTTTAGCATTAAAGAGTGCCTCTTGTAAAAATTGTTATTGGAAGGCCGCCTTACTAAAAGTTAACCATATGTATTAAAATGATCTCGACTATCATTTCTTTCTTTTGAAATTAATTCATTATGTAGGTTTGTGGATTGTAGACATTGACCATGGATCAAAAGGATCCCATGGAAAACATCTTTACCCACTGAGTCAATTCACCTACTGAATCCTATTACTTCAATTTATTTTGGCAATACCAAAAAGTATTTCTACTTAGCATTTCTTGATAGGTATGAGGTTTTGTGAGTGACTACTTACTTATAAATTATGATAGACATACTGATATGCATAGAGAGTGTATTTAAAACATTTCATTCTGTGAATTAGACACTAAAAGTTTACATATTTAAATGTTATAGGAATGCTCAAGTAAAATATTTGACTTCTGAACATGAGTTACTGAGTTGGATCCATAGAATCTAAATAAAATTCCTTGTGTGCCACTGAATAT
>NW_026067988.1:1356688-1388017 GCF_014885135.2 Alexandromys fortis
ATATGGTGAAGGATCATTGATAATTGCTGGCTAGTCAGTTTAGCATACTCATTGACATCTAGGCCAATAAGAAACCCTCTTTTAAAAGAGATGTTTGGCCGGGTGGTGGTGGCACATGCCTTTAATCCCAGCACTGGGGAGGCAGAGGCAGGCGGATCTCTGTGAGTTCAAGGTCAGCCTGCTCTACAAGAGCTAGTTCCAGGACAGGAACCAAAACAAAACAAAACAAAACAAAAACAAAAACAAAAACCTCTGGAGAAACCCTGTCTTGAAAAATTCAAAAAAAAAAAAAAAAGAGAGAGATGTTTATTGTTCCTATTTGCCCACATGCACAAAAAAGTGCAATTGCCTCTACATACATATGTACATGTACATACCCAGTATATGTATATGCATGAACATGACATACACAGGCATTTTTAAAAAGAATAGTTAAAATGCATCTTATTGTGGATAACTGCTTATTAATCAGACCAAAAGAAGAAAGTTTTTCTATAAAAAATTAAAAGTGAACTTGAACTATTAATTTCAACAGAAATATACACAATATTTGACAAATGTTTTATGTATCAATTTATGTTCTATAAATGCTATGCATATGTTCTTGGGCTTTTAATTTTTAAGTTCATGATATGGTGTAAGTGTCTTAGAGGAACTTGCAAATATCCCCAAAGAAACTAAAAGAAATGCAGTGGATAATAAAATTCTTTTATAAACCAAAGTATGTGCCACATAATTTTAAAGAATGTGAGCTCTCATAGTTGGAATGTAAAATAAACAAAAATTGAACAAAGAATGTGAGCTCTTATAATATATTCAGAGAAAATATATGTTATGCCATGTTTCTTGGTTTGAAGTACCATATTAACCATTAAAAAGAGAAAATTCCAAAGTCCTCCCCGCTCCATCCTGGTCTAGGAAGGTGGACATCCAAACTGGCTAGGCTCCCACAAAGCCAGAACATGAAGTAGGATCAAAACCCAGTGGCATTGTCCTTGGCTTCTCAGCAGCCCTCATTGTCCGCCATATTCAGAGTCCGGTTTTATCCCATGGTTTTTCAGTCGTAGTCCAGCTGGCCTTGGTGAGCTCACAATAGATCAGCTCCGCTGTCTCCGTGGGTGGGTGCACCCCTCGTGGTCCTGACTTCTTTGCTCATATTTTCCCTCCTTCTGCTCCTCCTTGGGACATTGGGAGCTCAGTCCAGTGCTCCAATGTGGGTCTCTGTCTCTATCTCCATCCATCTCCAGATGAAGGTTCTATGGTGATATGCAAGATATTCATCAGTATGGCTATAGGATAGGGTCATTTCAGGTTCTCTGTCCTCAGCTGCCCCAGGAACTAACTTTGGACTTTCCACAGGGCAGGGAACCCTGACTGCCCCTCAGACTGGAGAGGGAGGGGGAGAGGAGTGGGGGGAGGGGGAGAAGAGAGGGAGGAGGGGGGAAAAGGGAGACGGGGAGGGAAATGGGAGGCGGGGAGGAGGCAGAAATCTTTTTTTTTTCAATAAAAAATTATATTTAAAAAAAAGAGAAAATTCATGTTATCAGTATTCTAAAATTTACCTAACTCAGAAGACCTTGTCTCATAATTATGTATGCTACTCATGAAAAGTTTGTAAGAAAATATTACCTTGCAGATGATTCATTTAGACATCCACCAACGCCTTGAATGGGACCTGTTCAAGCAGACAGTTTACATTTCTTAATTCCTGGACCATTCTTTCCATGAGAATAATAGATTCAATAGGTGGCCATATACAGAAGAATGAGGTCAATGAGAAAAGAAAAAATGGTCAGCCAAGAAATTTTATGATAGAAGTGTTCTTAGCATATAAATATTGAAATCTATTGCCTAAATGAAAAGAAAAACTGAAAAAGTTAAGATTTATTTAAAAATTATTTTTTGTTTAAGCAGATCTCGGAATCTGTCCAGTTATTATAGAACCTTATTTCTAAAGCCAGCTTTGGAGTTCTCTTCACAAAATCTCTGTTGCTCCCACATTTGCCTGTTCCCCACACTCTGCTCAATGGAGCAAGTGAACAGGTAGAGTAAATCACTTACTCTAGTCCTATTGTACTTCTTGTTTCAAATTAATGATCAGGCCTGACTACACCCTCTTTATCCTGAGCACTACTTAATTATCTGTCTGTAGATGTTTGAAAGATAGCATGTATATTAAGTAGGGAACTCAGAACTTCAGAATGCATTGGGAATAGAGAGCCATATCCTCCAGAGCTCTTTATAACATTAGAGATTTTATTACTCTGATCTTCCACGTAAAAGAAAATGTTTGACAATTAAGAAATCCTGGAGTAAATGTAGAAGTATTAAAAGCGCTTAGAAACCAGAGTTGTGTCTTTCCTTGGAATTTTATAGCCATCTTCTCTGATAGCATCAAAGATATTGTTTATTAATCCCATTTTTACACGTTTCATAGTGGCTTCAATTATTGAAACAGGTTCCATAAATACCTCAGATAAGAATATCCCCTATCTTCATTTTGTTTATGAAATGTATTAAAGATTCCAAGTGCTTTTTCATGCTAATACAATTTTGAAGCAGATGTTGGAAGGATGGAGACAGAGCATGTACTGAAATGGAATTTTTCTTTAAGTTAAATCACCTCTGATGTGCAGACACTAATGCACATCCGTATTGATTTATTGGTTTTTATTGTCTGCTTATTGTTACATTTATTTATCTCTGTGTTATTTATTGACACCTATGTACACAGAGGAATCAGATAAACATACTTTCTATTATGAGGAAACAGACTGTAGAAGATTATACTCAGTTATACAAAATGATGGACTATATATTTACTTCATCTATGCTAAAAACATCCAACAGTGTAGCATAAATTATAGATTAATATACAGAATTGAACCCGATTACAAATTATGTATGGATCCAAAATACTATAAATACAACATGCTGATGACTATATTCTGTGCCTTCTCAACAACTTAAAAATCTTCTTACTATACACTGTCTTTTCAATCTTCTCAACTTTAAGTCATGTATCTGTGAGTCCCAAGCAAATTCATAATTTATGTTAGTGGAAACCCACAAAAACGTGTGATTTCAAGGTGATATTTATTACCTTCGTGAGGTAGCTTTAGAGTTGTGATTTAAAAGAAAAATATTTATAGTGGGAGGAAATATACATAGAAGACTATATATAACAAGATTCTTAAACTTTCTTGTCACATTTATGAACTCTTTTACCTGAGAGGTGGTTATTAAACCCTAGTGGACAGGTGTATGAATAGATATACAAGTAAAAATTTACCTATAATAAATTATACAGATTCTAAAACAATTCTTTGATATACATATAAGTTTATCATTTATAAATAGAGCAGCAAATGACTATAATAATAGGATGCATTGCTTATTTTCAGAAGTCGTTTTGTATAAGTATGAAGTATACTATGGAAAAAAATTTTTGTTTTAGAAATTGTTGGAAATTTTGCTTCAATTTAATATATAAAATATATTTAATGATATTATTTGAAACTGTAGTAAGCTATGCAAGTAGCATACACTACACTGCAATCCGTTGCAAAGATCCACTAATTTGATATTCAAATGTTAAGTGGTGATGAGCAGATACTAGGAAATACAGATTGATGTAATGTGCAAATAAATCCAGAAAAAAAAAAAAACTGTTGAAGGTGAAAGAATCCATGGAAGAACACAAGCTGTGAACTTGACACATAAGTCTGTTCTGTCCCTATCCTGATGTGGGATTCCCCTCTGTATGCTGTGAATACCATTGGTTAATAAAGAAACTGTCTAGGGCCTGCACAGAGAATAGAGGTAGGTGGTGGAAAATAAACTGAATGCTTGGAGAAAGGAGGAGGAATAGGGAGAAGCCATGTAGCTCAGCCGGAGACACACACTGGAACTTCAGCTGTTAAGCTACAGCCATGCAGCAATACACAGATTAATAGGAATGGGTTAAATGAATATGTAAGAGTTAGCCAATAAGAATCTTGAGCTATTGGGCCAATCAGTGATTTAATTAATATGGTTTCTGTTGTGTCTGAGCTGCTGAGAAGTCAGGAAACAAACAAGCAACCTCCTCCAACACTATCCTCTCACACCTTCACTGTGACTGAGAAGAATAAGGAGTGTTTAGAAAATAGGAATTGTCATCTATTCCCTTCTAATTACAGAAAGTGAACTTGTGCTGTGCATCAGAAATAGTTAAAAAGAATGAACCACTAATGATACATTATAAATAAGATAGAAATGAAATACGTTATAATATTTAATTTTATTTTGGAATATGAATTGCAGATAATGAAGTTAATTGTTGCTATTGAGAAATGTTTCAATAAAGTACATAAGCAAGAGAAACAGGGAAAATATTTCAAAACAGCTAGTTTGTCTTGCATTATATTTTTAAAAATTCTATTCCTTCTAAAGAAAGTGACAATTTTTTTTTTACCAAAAACCAATATGGTAAAGCCATGGGACATATTTTTCACAACACAAAAAATTTGATATAAATGATATCTATTAAAATAGGGAAGAGATGTTTTGTTTTGAATTAAAGACATTGCTGTAAGGTCTCTGGGGTTGTCTTGTGTAACCTATTTAAGGAAACCTTAGAAAGTTCTTCCACAGTCAAAACTATTCTATATTGATCATTCGGTTCTTAACAGAAGGTGAAGACACATAGCCTGAATATTAATCTACTAGTTACAAACATGATTACTGGGCCGCTAACTTCTGTACTGGAAGCAACCTCATAAAACAACAAGGACAGGGAAACCTCATATGTTAGCTGCACTGCCAAATAAAATTCAAGTTCAATCTTTAAAGCCTGAAAGGATATTAAATTGCCTTCTTATCTTTTCAAGAACATTCTGAAAACTAAACAAAATATAATTTTAAGTAATTGAGGGTTAAGTTGGTCATTTTACTCTATACATATGCTTAGTAAAATCTATAATTCCAGTTGATGCAGAGAAACAATACGAAGAGTCCAGTAGAAAATATAGGATACATATGTGCAGCATCAATGGTACAATGGTGCCACATTCAGAATTAAAATCAATAATAAGAGTTACCTGGGTAGAAAGCACCCAATACAGAAGAAGTGAGAAGGGTTTCCTAACTGTGCCTGTGTTTAATGTCTAGCAATGTCAGTTTTCCTTTCCAAAGGTCTTATTGTAAAGCCATTGCTCACATGAATTACAATTTCCTTTTTGTGTGCCTGGAAATATATATATTCTATGTAAATTAATGTATGAGACATAGGTATAATTTTAGCAACCATTCTGGAAATTGCCTTATTGAATTTAAGCTAAATTGTAAATAAATAAGACTTTGTTTTTCTATTCCTTGAGTATGTTTTAGGCAATTAGAATACTTTTAATTTAATCTAAGTGAGCAAATACATTAATATAACATAATTTTAACTTCATGGATGGGGCAAACAATGAGACTCATATTTGATATAAATATTAAGCTATATTAAATTTAGTACATTTATCTATGGGTAATTATGTAATTATATTAAAATATTACTCTAGTTAATTTATTAACAGCTATCTATATACCTTTAAAATTTTACAACTCAGAAATACAGATTTCACAATATACTTGATGTATAGCCCTTGAAGGGGACTATACTGAAACACAGAAAGGGAACTACCTCGGGTGGGAAAAGGGCTCACACAATGTCAAAACCTTGGAGCTAGGAAGCAGACTACGGTGTAGTTGCTATTTGTATGTCTGAAACAAACCTCAGCAGGATTCTGCTGTGTCAAGCAGCAGCCAACAAGGGTTGAAAAATTCAAGTCAAGCTACTGCACCAGATGGTCCTTGAATTGCAAAGCATACAGCAGACTTCAGAGAGTCCCAGCCTTGGAGCAGGATGACTCCAGAGAACTTTGTCATAGGTTAAAGATAAGTAATTATGTTTTTAAGAAATCACATTTTTAATCATTGTTTATTCCAACTTGACTATTTTTGAATTTACTTACAGAGTTCAAGATTTACTAGTACTGAGTATTATAATTCTCTATATGATGGGTTTGAATACTAAAGATCAACTTCTATTCATGCAAAATCTGCTTAAAATCTTATATACATTTGGCATTGAATAATGCCCTAAGTAATGCTGAAAAGATGCACACTTAAAACAAAGAACTGTCTATGAAACTAAGAGCAAACTACATCATTCAGGTTACTATTCATTAGGCTAATCCATCACCAAATTTTCTTCTTCAGTGCACATAGATATTTCTCTCAAAGTCAGTATACAAACTTGTGAAGTAAAGATGCTTCTGAATCCATAGAAATCATAACCTCAACAAATTATTTGAGAGCATGTTGGTTTTGCATTTAATTTATTTTATAAACATATTCTATATTTGCATGCCATTATTTTCTTTGTAGAAGAATTTTAGCACAACATTTTATGTATATGTCAAAATTGACAGGCAATTATTGTTTTTATAATTTACTACGATTAAAATAACTACATAATCTTTTTTGCATGGTATGTATGTAATGTTATTGCTCCCAAGAGTCCTGTGAAAGGGATATAGAAATTAGGCAGACTTAGAATATGTGATGATAATTAGCAAGATTTGTCATGAGATATGAGGAGATGTGTAACCAAGTCACAGTTAGAATAAGAGCCCAGCTAGAACTCTGTCTAACTGGTGACATACAGACATGGACTATATCAAACCTAAGGCTTATAAACAAACTTATAGTGACTTTTCACATAGAAGCAATACAAATATGATATGTTATGCTTACATTGTTACCCACTGATGTGGGTCTTCATTAATAAAGTATTGTTCCTAAAATATAGAAATAAACCCAAAATCAAAAAAAAAAAGGAAACTATTTTATGTGTTTCAGAAACAATTTTGAGGTGGTCCAGTCAAAACACTTTTTTTTGAAAGGCTAATATTATACAAACCAAAGTGCATCTCAGTCTTGCCTTCTTGCATGCTTTTCTCTTTAAAAGGTTAGAGGTTAGGTACTATTGGATATAGTACCAAGATACTACATTATGTTTTCTTCTGAAGCTCAAACACGTATCAAGACTATCACTGCACCACAACCATAAATAACAAAACACATAAATATTTTAGTAAGATGTACAAAGAAATAATATGTGACTTCATATCCTGTTTTCCAGTAAGAAAACAGAACATTCAAGTTACTATTATATTTTAAATGGCACAGATATCTTGTCTCATTTATCCTCCTGAAACAGATCTATCATACCTCTTCCATTCTTTCTTTGGCATTCACCAGTATTCTACTAAAACTTCCTTGTTGTACTTGACACCTTAGAAGTCTCTTGAATAACAGATTAAATTTATAACTGACCATGATTCTTAACACTTTATCTCCATATTATAACTATATTTATTTTAACAATGATGTACAACAGTCATGGTCATACCTCAAAGTACTGCATTTTACACTGAAATCCTGAGGCAGCAAAAGAAGAAATTTGTGTTTATTTTCTTGTTTTTGTTTTATTGGTAAAGCATCCTGTTGAAGGGCAATGGTCAAGTCATAGTCTTCTGATTTAATATCTGTTAACTTATATTTTCACCTAGATAATGGAGCTTTAAATTTAATTTGTCTTAGATAATATGACTAAATCATTGCAAATGGCCATTGTATATGACATCACTTCCTTAAAATGATACCCCAAACAGGGAACTGAAGCAAATTTATGTATCAGTTTAGTTAGTTTTCTTTTATAAAATTTTGTGTACTTATGGTTAAGCCTCGGAAATGCATTTCAAAATTGTAGTATAAAATGTGTTCAGAGATACAACTCATGTTTAGAGGAAAATGGTTATGATCCATCTAAACGTCTAGCCTTTTTCTGTCTCTTGAGCCACGGTTCCCTACATGTATAAATGAGATGTAAACTGTATCACTATAGAAAAGCCTATGTTATTTTGCAGTGAACTGAAGAAAATCTCCTTCCAGGAAGTTGTGCAGTAAATCAATTGTCAAGTCGTGTTTTCTACCAGCACATCTCGCTGTATACTATAAATGAAAAGGCCTGAAGACTGGCTGATGGCAAAAGCTTTCAATCTCTATTCTGATCTTGTCCCTGAACCAAGGGCTTACTTAGAAATGCTGTTTTCCAGAGATATATCAAGGAATAGCATAACTGCTATGGCAGTTTCTGGGTGGAGTAATCATCTCCCCTTACCAAATGTTTGAAACTTTGTTTAGGGCAGAATGGACAGTCTCAATCAAAACATCAGTTGAATGGTATGGAATTGTCTTTGGGGTATTCCTTTTTCTTTAAGGAATTGTTTGTCATACATTTTTTTTTTTTTGAGCTGCAGGGCCTGGGATTTAATTACAAATCTGATTCTCTAGTCATTAAAAGAGGATGTAGTATTTGAATGATGTATTTACATTGAGGAGGCCTTGGATATTCAGGGGTCCTGTATTACTTGTGTGGAAAATGAATTCTTCATATCGTATCATACTCCCACTGCCTTTTTATTTTCCAATGTTTTACTAATTAAGCCTCATTACTATTGTTTTTATATTCAATGTATGCATGTTTGCCTTCCCCAGAGGTTGATTGCCCTCTACTTTTTTTTTTTTTTTTTTACTGAAATGAGAATTCATAAAACCCAGACCTTGTAGTGGGACATCTAGTCTCTGTTCTCTAAGGGCGATGGGGGTTATAAGCATTTTGCATTTAGGACCTGCTTTTGTGCGTTTGCTCTGCCTCTCACCTCCAGTCTGCACACCTTTCAGTCAAGGGTTTCAAGTGCTGTCCTCTCTCCCTCCTCACTTACTCTTGTCACATCAGCCTGCAGTTTCTGTAAACCTTTTTAAACGTTCTTAATGAAATACAGTTTTATGTGCACAAGTTCAATGAGTTGCTTGGAACTACAGTTGTCATTCATCTTAAAACAGATAGAATTAAAAACAAAACAACAACAACAAAAGCAACAACACTTTCACCAGTTATACTGCAAAGTTTAATAACAGCTTGGTGGTAGTCATTCACACTTTTATTTTTATTTATTTATTTATTTATTTATTTATTTATTTATTTATTTATTTATTTATTTCGAGACAGGATTTCTCTGTAGCTTTGGAGCCTGTCCTGGAACTCCCTTTGTAGACCAGGCTGGCCTTGAACTCACAGAGATCCGCCTGCCTCATTCACACTTTTAATCCCAGATCTCGGGAGGAAAAGGCAGGCAGATCTCTGTGAGCTTGAGGCCAGCCTGGTCTTAAGTGAGTTCCAGGAGTACTAGGGTTTTGACACAGAGAAACATTTCCTCGAAATTCTTTACCTCCTCCAAATAAAAACAATTAGGACTCTTTATGATAAATTTTCATATTTCCTTGAAAATACTACTAATAAAATACAGATTGAAAAAATACAAAGGAAATCCTGTAGTGACTGAAAATGAAAAATGGTATCAAGAAATTGTTGTAGAAACAGATTATTTAGCTCAGTGGTCGCATGCTTGCATAGCAAAAACAGTAGCTTTAATAACCAGTAAAACACATACACTCGCTTCTCTCTCTCTCTCTCTCTCTCTCTCTCTCTCTCTCTCTCTCTCTCTCTCTCTCTCTCACACACACACACACACACACACACACACATACACACACACACGGGACACACATGGAGGGCAAATTAGTACAACGGAATTTGGTGTTCTGTATCCTGTCTACATTATCTATCTCCTAAAACGAACGTTCTCTTGAATAAGTTAAAAAATTCCCAAATGAACAAAAACTGCTAAGGTTTATCAAAGAGAACATATTAAAATGTATAAATATGTATTGCATTGGTTGGCATCTGATATAGGGTGCCGTGTGATATATTCAGGAAGAATTCAATAAATGTTAATTAATAGCGATTAGATAAAATCCTGCCAAACCCCCCTTTGTACACAGAAGATAAATGAGTGACCCGAGCTCAGAGAGGAACATGTTTCTTTTCCGTGGTCGCTAATTTGTCATCCTTACTATCTTGATAATCTCTATGGGTTATTTCCACTGATGAGTTAATTAATTAATGTTTATTATCTGAGTTTAGTAAAAGAGCCTATGTAATCTCATTTATCCCTATGTTGATCAGCGTGAACGGATAAAAGTGATGAGCATTTCTCTCTAAGTCTGGGGTGAATTAAGTGCTGCCTAAGCTAAGACAAGTTCATTTTAAATTGCCAGCACTCGAGGCTTGCTGTGGCTTAATAGCTTCTTGATAAGCTTCGCTTTTGCTCACTTTTTCCCCCGAAATTTCTTCATCGCTGCATTTCCTTTTCCCACACAATGAAGTAAGTCAAGAGCACAAATGTGGCCGTGAAGCAGAGCAAGTAGGTTAAATCCTTAGTTTTACAGTCATCAGTTTGAGTCTCTTTAAGACGACAATTGCTCACCATCCTGGCCCTGACAGTTGCTTTAAGCTGAGTTGAGGTCCCAACAGTATCACACTAAGTTTACTTCTATAGGTTCAAATGTATATTCCAAATGTTTTTTTTTAAATTAAAATGTTTGTCGGGAGACAGATCCTTCAAGGTTTCTCATCTCACACTAATTTACAATATTACTCCCTGTGAGTTATCCTTCACTTTGCCTTAAAGCCTTAGGCAGAAACTCTGCTTCAGCAAGTCTCCTCTTTTAATTTTGGGTGATAAGTCAAACACATAACACTAGTGTATGTTGGAGACCATGACTGTTCTAGGTGTCTGTATTCTGTTATTAATGGGACGTAGTCATGAGCATATCTTACCTAACTGGCCCACTTAGCCTTTGCTTTGACAGATAAATTTCATTTTTAACACTTATTTTATTTTTTATTCTGCTTTTCAGTTTTTATTCTGCCATCGAAATCTAAATAAAATTTGAAGATTGAGATCTTTTTCGTTCATAGATCTCTTCTTTAAGATTTTTGGTCACAAATTATCATTGTTAACACATTATTTGATTCTGAACACTGACTCATGAATTCATAAATATGCTTCTCCCAAAAAGGGCATTTGCTAGCTGGGTATAGTAGTCCATAGTTACAGTACCAGAATGTGAGGGGTGTGGAGTAGAAGGATCCTGAGATCAAATGTAGCCCCTGCCACACAGAGTTCAAGGCCAAAAGTGAGCATATGAAATTGCCTTAGCAAAAGGCAAGTAAAAAATTGCTAAATGTTGATATTACTACTACTACTGTAGTGATTAGCCATTGACATTTTAGGCATATTATAGGCGCCAGATGCTTTGCAAATCTCTCACGTACTTCGGAATACAGACCTCAAGAAATGCTGTACTAAAAAATCACTAGGGTCTGGGTGTTTATTGTTATGCATAGGGAAATGAGTTTTGGGAGATTAAAGATCTCGTCCATATTTGCTGTTAATAACTGAAGAAACCTGAACCTGAACCTATGTAGACCCATTCGTCAGAAATTGGAAGATAGAATTTGGTTCTAGCTTGCTGTCTTTGGTGTGCCTCCTTCAGTGTAACCTACTATACCTAAGAATTCCTTAAGATAGTGATGATGGCAAGTAAAAGGTTCAGAGCTTTGCTTTAACTTTTAGATTTCTTAAGATTCTAATTTAAATTACTTTTCTAAAGAGTACCTCTCCCACTCAAATACATAGGCTAATTTTCACACTTTTAGCTTGGCTATAATTAATGACTCTTCATTTACATAATGCTAGCTGTCTGCTGGCCCCGAGTGTGCTTTATATTCTCCTCCAATCAGAGTATTTCATTAAAGCCACTTGAGTTGTGATCAATAGCTGATGAATAACTTCAAAGGAAATTGTCTGGGATCACATGCCTAAAGGGCAAAGGAAAAGTAGCCAGGAAAGGGACTTTTCCTTTCAATTACGAACAACTGACTATATTTATAACATTCAAAGTCAAGTTTCCGACAATCCTTTTGGGTTTTGGTCTTGCATGGTTTGTTGAATTAAATTCCCCGGTAGGTTTTAATTTGCCATCCCATTTTCTGCTACATGATTGTTTATCATTAGCATAGTCTATTTACTTGTAATCCTATATTAGTGTGTGGGGGGCAGAAAGGATTAAAACCGTTTGCTAGATAGTCTATGTGTGGTATATTTCCACAAATATCAAGAGGTTTGTTTGCTTGTAACACTTTATAGCATATAAAAACCATAAATTTGTTTATGGAAAAATATCATACATTATATTCATTCTCCAGCAGTTTTCTGGCGAAAATGGATGGGGTAAATGTTATTTAGATGTGATAGGGGACTGAGTTCTTTGTCATTTTCCCCTAACTAACTGTATAATTTAGGAGGAATTCAACAGAAGCTGCAAGTCTGTTGAATCAACATACAGTTAGGCTTAGAGAAACAAGCTAGCAAACACTTTGATTAATGATGGCATGGGGAACACTGTTTCCCACACGACCTATTGGTATTATTACAAGAGCTGCTGTTGATGCACTACACACTTTGTCCATGATTTTTTATTTTAGGAAATAATTTCCTGCCATGCACAAATGCTATGCACAGTATTCCTGCAATAAAAACTTGCTCAAAGTAACCTTATATTTTCAGGAATAAAGGAACTGAGTTATCTCTTTCATAAACATGCTGTCATTGTAAACTTGTCCTTTTCTAACTACTTGCAAATTAAAGAAAAGGACTATTTTATAGTCTTAAGTCCTATGGGAGAGTCAAACTAAAATAACAGGTATCAACAATTATTTTATATTTAAGCATTTATTAAAATAAGATCGATCTAAATTATAAAAATTGTGACATAATTATCATCAGAATATGCTTTAGTGTACCACCATTTCAATAGCAATGTAAATATCCAGTAAAAAGAAGGGGACATTTAAACAATTTCTCTATAGAATATAGATAAGAAAACTTAATCCTTTATGTTATTTATGTTTTCCTATGAGAATCCAGGGCTGTTTCCCTAGAATGCATGTCTGTTGCCTTGTCTCTAGATAATGGAAGTCTGAGTATATTTTTGTTTTCTAAAAGTGACTCTTAGTAGTCACTATTTTTTCTTGGCATCATTTTCATTGTTATCATTCTGTTCCATTATACGATAACAAAATCACCCCCATCTCTTTTCCCTACTAAGTCTTTTGCATATGCATTTATTGCCTCAGGTTCTAGAGGCTTAAATTATTTTTATTGTTTTCCTTGTATATTTAGGAATGGATGAATTAAACTAAATCAGCTTTTATTTAGATTCTTAATAAAATATGAATGATCTTTGTAAGGCAAAAATTTTATAGCCCTAAGAAATATCTTGTCTTATGGCTTGTATCACTTTAGCCTTGGGCAACCAAACTGTCTGTCACGGAGAAAGACTGTCACAAAACTTCAGCTTTAGGTTTTTCTGAAATATATGATACATTTATTTGTTAATAATTAAATGTATTAAATTTTATTTCCTGAGGAAGTATTTCGCTTTAACCAATGTGTGTTCTCAAAACACTCTTTCTTCATAAATATAAAGGCATTCTCACTATGCAATATGAAGGACAACTTTTGGGCCAGTTACTCACCATGACACTTTTTTTTTAATTAATTAATTTATTTATTAAAGATTTCTGTCTCTTCCCCACCGCCGCCTCCCCTTTCCCTCCCCCTCCCCCAGTCAAATCCCCCTCCCTCGACAGCCCAAAAAGCAATCAGGGTTCTCTGCCCTGATTATGAAGCCTAACTTTGTGAAGAAAAGAGTAACAGCAGAGACAAGTTTATTCAGTCTCTTCCTATTCCTTAGAGACTGAATTGATAGGAATAAATGAGAATTTATTAGGTATAATGTTTTTCTTAATTTTGGTAAATACATCTCTGTCCATCAAATCTCGAGGGACCATCCTGGACAGTAAATGGTCACATAATCCCATCTGTGATCTGTGCCCCAGAGTAAACAATAGCAATAGTCAAATTTCATTGTGTAAAAATTTTTTTCATAAAGCTTGGTCTATCTGACCATATTGTTTATTGGGCAAATTATTTAAAATCTTGTCATGCTACACAGTTAATCATAAAAACAGAAAGATCATAATCTGCTACAATAACATAGAGACTAAGCTAGGGAGATAATTGTGGTATTGCTTTGTGAGCTGTTTTGTGAGACTGAATAGATATATTTGGTTAAATGGAGGTGCTGAACAGGATTATGTATATTGATAAAAAACATACCACTGATTCTTCATGATGTCAAATTAGTACACTAAAATCCCGCGCATTCTATATAATGTATTTAGGACCCTCTTTTCCCTGTCACATGCTCTTTCCCATACGAGGCTCCTAGCCTCAAATGTTCAAACATGAGTACATATCATAGAAACAAGGAGTATAAAGGAAGACTGTTGCCAGGTTACACATCAATAGAGTTTGGGGAATTATAGGGCAGAGAATAACCAAGATTTTTATGTAGTAATAAACACTTTTTCTTTATTTTTGTTAATTTTTTTCATTTATTTTGCACCCTAATCACACTCCCCCCTCCCACCTCTCCTCCAATTTCTTTCTCCCACCTCCCATCTACACAGCCCTGTCTAGCCCTCCTTCCATAAAGGGGCAGGCCTCCCATGGGAATCAACCAAGAATGCCATCTCAAGTTAAGACAGCTCCTTCCCTGCGTCAAGGCTTGGCATGACATTCCAGACTAGGGAATAGTTTCCAAAAAGTCAACTTATGCACCGGTAACAAATCCTGATACCGCTGAGAGGGGTCCCTCAAACAGACCAAGTTACACAAATGTCCTATACATACAGAGGGCCTAGGTCAGTCTCATGTAGACTCCCTAGCTGTCTGTCCAATGTTGGTGAGCTCCTAAGAGCTCAGGTCAGCTGCATCTGTGGGCCCAGTCATAATCTTGGGCCCCTTGGATAGTCCAAGTCTTCCTCCCTCTCTTCAACTGAACTCCCTGAGCTAGATCTAGTGCTTGACTGTGAATATCTATATCTGCTTCCATCTGTTACTGGATGAAGGCTTTCTGATGACAATCAGGGTAGCCACCAACCTGATTAGAGGAGAAAGGAAGTTCAGCCACCCTCTTCACAATTGCTAAGAATCTGAGATGGGGTCATCCTTTTGGATTCCTGGTAGTTTTCCTGGCACCAGGTTTCTCCCTAACCCCATTATGGACCCATCTATCAAGATATCTATATCATTGCTCTCCCCATCCACCCCTCCCCCAATTGACCTACCTGTTTCCATAACCCCATTCCCTCACCCTCCTTCCCACAGTTTACCTGGGAGATCTCATCTATTTACCCTTCTCAGGGAAACCCATGTCCCTCATTGGGTTCTCCTTGCTACCTAACTTCTCTGGTGCCTGATTATCCTTTACTTTACAGCCAATAACCACTTAGGAGTGAATACGTAAGGTTTGTCTTTCTGGGGTCTGGGTTACCTCACTAAAGAAACTAGACATCGAAATATCAAATAATTCAATTTTAAAAATGGAGTACAGATTTAAACAGAAAATTCTCAACGGAAGAATCTCAAAATGGCGCTTAAAGAATTGCGCAGCATCCTTAGCTATCAGGGAAATGCAAATCAAAATGACTCAGTTACTTACATCTTATATCTTTCAGATTAACTAAAATCAGAAACACTTGTCATTTTAATATATATTCAGAGTGTAAAAGCATTGATTATTATCATTATTTACTAAAAACTAAAAACACATGTATTTATTTTTGGTGATTAATATTTATTTTTTCTTCTTTTTCTAAACTGTTACTTCCTGGATAGAATTGTCATGCTTTGTCTGGTGAGACAGCTCTGTGATTAAGAGCAAGTGCTCCTTTTGTCAAGGACTCGGGTTCAGTTGGCAGTCTACAAATGCCTGCTCATAACTGCCTGTTAACTCCAGTTCCAGTCGTCCCTATACTTTCTTCTGGCCTCCTAGTGCACCAAGTGGCACAAATTGCACAGAAATCTAAGAATTAAAACATTCACCCACATTGTACAATCAAGTTGAGCTACTCAACTTCAACTCGATGGACGCCTCTGCAGCCTGGAGTCACAATATATTTGCAAATCTTTTCTGTTTTTATTAAGATATATTTCATATATAACATTGAAGTCATATGCACTGTATATTATAAAACAATTACAAAAAAGTCACGCTCATTCCCAACTCCTTTGCTTCACACAGGAACTAGTGTTAATGTGCTCATGTACTTATGAGCTCAGAACAGCAGGATTGTCACTTTTTAGCTTTAAGTGTAGACTGCAGTGCCATTAACAATAGTTAATAAGCTGCTTATATGACCATGCAGAGTAATTCATTTCGCATAACTGATCTTTTGTACTCCATTATCCAAGAACCTCCCCCACTACCTGGCCCCTTTTATTACTGTTTTTATGTATTGCATTGTTGAGATTTTATGCGTATTAATATATTTCCCAATTTGAAAGTATGTACTCTGAACACCTTATAAGGTTTATTTTTAATATATTTAGTTATACAAATTTAAATGCTGCAATTTAATTTCAAATATCGTTAGTGCATCATAATCTCTGCATTTTCATTTATGAAATGTTTTGTTTTATTAATGAGCTCATTTCTTAAAGAGAATATTTGCTCAAGATAATATTGTAAACTAAAATATAATAACACTTTACATAAGTCCATGTAGCCCATGTATCTGTTTGAAAATGCAATAGATCAAACTGATGAGAGAGTAGAAATGGGGTGTTTTCCTAGGTGGCACAGCTGCTTTAGAGAAGGCAAGTCATTTTGATAGCCTTCGTTCTCTACTCGAAAAACAGACAGCACAACATTATCATCTTTAGAAAAGGAATGATCAGTATTGAATTAAAAATGTACATGATCCTGAGCACACAACGTACTAACATTTATCAGTCTTTTACAATATTATATACTATATTGCTTCCTAGTATAATACAGCATGTTTAATACAAACAACTCAGCTTATGTAACTCTGATGAATTGTATATCTCAAGATAACACAAAGCCAAACAACAGTAATCAGAGTAAGCAAAATCCAATTCAGTTATTGTTGCCTTATGAGACAAGTCTCAAAGGAGAATAAACTTGTAACTAGGTCAAACATAAAAACAATCATAGTAGATATCTCTTGGTTGAGTAGGCTGTATATTAAAAAATATATGTCAATATGTTTACCTATATATGACTGTATATGTGCACATAGATAAACTTTCCCACCATCTGTACATATGCATTTTTGTTGTTCACAAGAGACATGTTGCAAAGATTTTATGTGAATGGCGTATGCAGCACAATCTATTCAAAAAGGAGCTGATTGATTTTGAGTCTTTAAATTGTCCTTCTTGCAAAGTAACTAACAATTTCCAACAAATATGTCATTTTCATGCAGGTTATAGAATGTAACTGTAACCATTTTTTACTCTCTATTAGTATTTGTTTTCCTAGAACAAAGATAACTTGCAAAACAAAACCACTTTGAAAATTCTAAATATATGTGCAGAGAAGGAAAGAGCTCTAATTTAATTTGCTATGCTAATTGTTTTGAATAAAAACATTGCTAAACTTTATAGAAAGAGGACATGAAAGCATGTACAAGGAAAGAAAATAATTTATCAATATATGAAAAGTATTTCTATTTTAAGTGTGCTTTTGTATATATTCCTGCCTGAGCATCTCACTGTATTCAAGGAAACAGCCTTTTTGTTGGACTAAGAGAGTGCCTTTTTGCCAATTCAACATTTGACACAAGGAAGTTTGTTTTGGGGAGTTGCATCCTGATTTATACAGAACAGTTCATTTGTTTCCTTTTGTTGAACTTCAGATTAATCTACCCAGTGAGTTCGAGCTGGCCTTGCAGGCTGATTCCTGTTTTACCTCTGCAGTAATTACTTACGGGAATTCTTGTACCGTTGTGAGGGATTTTTGTGAAGCAGCACAAATACTGTGTGCAGAGGCCGCTGTCTGCTCTTCCGCTCTGCCTCTTGCTTCCCCGTAACCTTTGAAAAGCTTGGAAGTCATGTTTTGTCTATGGCTCATATTAGTTTTGATTGCAATTATTTCCTATGAAGTCTTGTAAAATTAAAGAAGGGGGAGGGGGAAGAATGACACAAGTCTCTTCCTTGGGACCCCTTGTTGGCTTCTGTCTCATTATGTTAACAATCTGATGAGAGAATGGAGTCAGACTCTCAAGAGCAGAGGAGATTGATTTACTTTCCAGGCCTTTCTACCCAACTAATTATTGCATTACAAATAGCAATTCTTCCATGCCATGAGGAAGCACTTTGATTAGTGTCTGCAATACAGGTGCTGGAGGCCGCTAAGGTAGCTGCATGATAACCAGGTCTTTGCATCACAACCTTGTGGGCTTTACTGCAACAGAGACAGATATACGTGCCTGACACACGTTCACGAATCATTTAAGAGCATTTCTAGAATATTTAGAGAAAATAGTATATAATATTTTCATGGTAAGTTACTGAAAAGCATACTTTAAAGCAAGGTTTCTTGAGTGAATATGATGTCCTTAATGGAATCTCTTGTCAAAATTACTTTTGAGATATGGTCAAATACTTTATCCCAGTTTTGGATTTGGTTAAGTGAAACACTGATATAGTCAAATTGTTGTTGCCTTTGCTTTCTTTGGCTACCCTGTTTATTTTTTTTTCACTATCCATGAATATCAAAAGAACAGAAATCATACTCTAACAATTCCAAGGCTATATATATCTAAACAACTATGTGTAGCTGCATCAGCATGCTTAAGTTTTGTGTGTGTGTGTGTGTGTGTGTGTGTGTGTGTGTGTGTGTGTAAGAATCCTTGTTATGTCTTTTTCAGATTCTGATGGTTGTGGTAGTACTCCAAGTTCTTTGCATTGTGTTGACATCACTATAATCTCTGCGACGTCTTCACTTTCTCATTTCCTGCGTCTCTGTCCTCTCCCTCTTTCTCTGTCTCTCTGTCTCTGTCTCCCTCCCTCACCCTCTCTCATTCACTCTTTCCTTCCCTGCTCCTTACTTCTTTGTCCGAGTTCTGCCCTTGAGTTCAGAGATCACTTGGATAATCCAGACTGCCTCGTGCTACTTGATTGCATCTACAAAGAAAAATTTCGAAATGGTTTATAAAAAAGTTCTGGAGAAACATAAAATTATAACATGCATTGGACTTACAGTTCAACCAATTAGAACACGACTTACTGGTTAACAGTTGCTAATGGTTTGTCACATAATGTATTGGAAATTATTTTCCACTGTAGTCACTAAAATCTAGTTGTCAGTCCGGCAGTAGTGGCACATGCCTTTAATCCCAGTATCGGGAGGCAGAGGCAGGCAAATCTCTGTGAGTCTGAGGACAACTTGGTGGTCTACAAGATGTAGTTCCAGGACAGCTAGGACTGTTATACAGATAAACCCTATCACAAAAAAATGGAAAATATATCTAGTTGAAAAGTGAATTTGTGAAAAAGTGAGTTTGTGAAAAAGGAAAATGTACTTTATTAGTTAGTGGATGGCTAAATTTTCGAAGGAATTTGGGGAATCATGTTTGATGACTGCTCATTTTAATGTCATTAAATTATCATTAAATTAAGGTGTGGTAGTATACACCTGTGAGTGATCAAAGCTCTTGGGAGGTTGAGACAGGAAACTCATAGAAAGTCAAAGACAGCTTCGTCTACATCATACATCCTAGTCCAGCTCAGCCCAACCCTTATAATGTCTTATTTTATAGAACAAAATATTAGATTATTGATAATTTTTGAGAACAAAGATAAAATATCTAAATTTTATTTTTAAATATGAATTTAAACATTGTTATGGTTTATATTATGTATATATGTATATTCGTAAGGTTATGCATGTCTGATGTATGATTGTGGATATTGGGGTAGGCCACTTGTTCATTCCAGGTAGTCCAGATCCAAAATAATCACTCAGAAACTGTATTAATTAAATCATTGCTTGGCCAATCACTTAAGCATATTGCTACCTGGCTCTTTTATCTCAAGTCAAACCATTTCCATTTTTTATTTATATTTTACCATGAGGCTTGTGGCCTACCGGCAAGGCTTCAGCTGGCAGCTTGCTTCTATGCCCTTTAGTGGCTACACGGCGTCCCTGACTCTGCCTACTCACTCTCTATCTCTTACAGCCTGGCTATGTTCTCTTAAGCCACTAGCTGAAAGCAACTTCTTTAAGCATTAACCAATAAAAGCAGCACATAGACAGGACTTCCCACACCACATGGATGTTTCTGCCACTGATATTTAGATATCAGAAGTCAACCTTCAGTTCCCACACATTCTACCTTGTTTGAAATAGTCTCTTGTTTTCAAGTGCTAATTAAAGCTATCTGATCCGTACAACTAGCTAACCATTGAGATTCAGGGGTTTCACATATCTACCTTCCATCTCACCATAGAAGCTCTAGGATTATAGATACAGGCTGCCATGCTCAGCTTCCCATGTATTCTAGGGTTATAAACTCAGGTCAACTTGAGTGTTGACAAGCACTTAACTCACTGACTTATCTCCTGTCCCTCCATATTTTTTATATAATAAACATTTTATTGAATACAAATATATCATGGACTTTATATATTTATATACTCAAATAAATTGCAAATATATGTAATATTTATTCCAATTTGGAGCCAAAAGAAACTTAAATTTGTAGACATCCTGCATGGGCTTAAGAATCTATTGTGTTTGTGACATCAAACCCACCATATGTGCTTCATCACAAAGAAACTGATACTCAAGCAATTAGATTATCCATATGTACTCTGCTAATGTATGTCAGAGTTAAATCTGTTCTAATGTCTATGAAAGTCCATTCTACTCTTCTGTGACATAGGAATCCCTTATTTGTTTTTCCTTTTGCAAATAAAGACTTGAAATTCAAAAGGTTAACATGGGTGACCTTGCCAGGGACTGCAGGACTAAAGATCTCTTTTATTATCGCATGTTCTCCATTCAGTCTGGTTTGCTAGAGTTGTGGCAGCCACTGCCTAGTTCAGGCTTAACCACATTTCTTAGACATTGGTTTCCACCTGTCTAGAGGAATAGAAAACATTCTAAAAGGCTAAATATGGAAGTTTCTGTTACATTACTGGAGTAGTTTTGCTAGACTCTTGTGTCCTGGAATCCCCTCGCAATCCAAATGTTGCTAACTACTCAATGAGCACCTAAAATAAATAAACAGATAGATAGAGAAATGATAAATAAGTAGATATTTTAAAAAGTAATAATGAAAGGGGGAAAGTAGTCTATACATGTTGTCATTGTAAAAAAAAAGGAGAGTCCCTTCCCTCCCCTGCCATTCCATCTTTGTGGTCCTAAGTATGTGGTTTCGGTTTAAATGGAGGGCAATAGATTGGCATAAATAAGTAGTTTTGTTCAAGCATGTCTGAACCTGCATAGTATCATTGCCTCCCCTTTAGCTTCTCCCACATGGCAGTCTGATAAACAGCCAACACTGTTGCTTTCTCTGGCTGAAACCAGTCTTTACCATCTTCCCATATTAAGTTTCCTAAGTAAATTACAAGTTCTTGATGCCCATTGTTTAAATAGTCTGGTAGAAAAAGGGGGAGGCACAGTGTCTACTAAGTGGAGGTTCAGAAATGTGACTACAGATATTTGACTGTAGTATATGACAACAGAATTCCATAGTCTGTTAATTAACAATCAGTTACATTATCAGTCAATTGTGTTTCCCTTCCCAACAAGAGCTTCGGCTTCTGTGGACTCAGAGTGTTGGAGAAAACCCAGTAAATGAACAAAGCAAAGATGTTTTCTCAAAACAAATTTAGGGGAGGGGCTGGAGGGCTCACTGGTTAAGAGTACTGACTCCTGTTATGGAGAATTCTAGTTCTCTTCCTAGCAACCACATAGCAATTCACCATGCTCTGTAACTCTAGTTCTCGAAGATCTGATGATCTATCTGATCTCCTTAGTTACCAGGCATGCATGAGGTGCACAAATCTACATGTATGCCATACACTCAAATAAATAAAACAAGGAGATGTATAATGCCACCTGCCCCCTATTTAAATTATGTTAGTATCACTACATTATGTTCTTTCTACAATAGAGGTGCTTACCCACAAAGATGTGCAAATTAGCATTTTATCTCTTTTTCTTTAAAAAAGATTAAATAGTTATCAGAAGGTGAATATTGATTATTATTGAGCGATTGAGATGTAACTTAATGAACTCTCAGTGATCATTAATTTAAGGGAATTGGAAATCATTTTTCCCTTTCCTCTGTGCTATAGTTTCAGAAAAATGATTTTTACAAAACTACAAGATTCGCATAGTACCTGTATCATAATTCTAATTACCAATTTCATTATCAAAATTACCAATGAATTTTAATCAGCACATAATGTTCTGCTTTCGAAACACCAAAAGTAGTTTATGAGTTTTTGTAACTTTCAATACACAAGATAGAGAACTAAGACTCATGTGATGCTTACTCATGTTGATAATTATTTATTTAATATAAATATTATTATAAATACATGATAATACATGTATATTATTGTGTTCATTACTTGTAGATACTTGCCTACAGAATATAAGCCACATTGCTTTAATGATACTGGTATAACGCTCAGATTTTCTTGATTTTATTGATAGAGCAATGGGAACAAGACTTAAGTATAAAATTCATTAACATAAACCGAGAACAACAAACTCTCTTTTTTAACTTTAGAACGTTTTCAATTAATGACAGAAGTACTTAAATAAATGTCATCCCTGTAATATTTAAAATATGTCCACATATGTAATTCCTCAAATATTCAGAACCCATAATAATCATGATATTGCAAAAAATGTAATACTATTAAAAATACTTAGCACTCTTTAAAATAAAGAATCTTCTGATCATATGTGTGTGTGTATTTATTCTCATTTAGCTAGCTATCGCTAACATATCTCTTAAAATTTTTGTTAAAAATAATTACATAGGATGTATCTGCTACAAAATTTTACCTTTTCCATCTCTGTTACCACCATATTTTAATTGAGTGGTGAATTGATTGCTTGAATGTGGCTGCAAATTAATTCATGATATCACCTGAGGGTCTCCCTGATGAAATCAATGTAAACCAAAATACTCACTCTCTTGAGGAGTAATGCAGCTTCACTTGTGTAATAATGTTTTTTTACCTTAATTCACCATATAAATCAACTTGTCCATGGCCCAATGACGTTGTTCGTCTCTCTCTCTCTCTCTCTCTCTCTCTCTCTCTCTCTCTCTCTCTCTCTCTCTCTCTGTATTTTACTTTACATTGATTATCTAATTAGCCCTTAGGCCATTCTTATACATAACTACTATTAACCAGATGTTTATGCTTTGGATACTGTATTTCTTGAAACTAATACATAAAATTTTACTATAGATATTCATTTTATAAATTCAGTTGAGAACCTTTTTGCTTTGAGGAGCAATGTCATCCATCAATGAATTTTATGCATTTATAGAAAGTGTCAAGTGATGACGTAAAAGCATTTAAAAACCAATGGAAGATTGACTTTGTTTCTCAGTTGGTATAGCAAATGTCCTCTGCAAAATCAACTTTAATGTCTTTTCAAATCCCTGTGCATTTTTACCTCTCTGTAGTGAGGTAATGTGTGACTGGAGACGTGTCGATATGTTCTCTACTCTCTCTAAAGCTGTGCATTGGAGCAATGCCATTTGGCATGCAAATGTGTCTTACAGATGGAAGTGCAATTTCCTAAACACCATTTCCGCTTCATGTTGCTGGTATGAAGATTAATTAACAAGACCCATGTTATGACATATTTGTCTTTCATCGGGTAGATGTATGACAATTCTGTTTAGGATGACACAGTTGCATACACAATGGAGACAATACAAAACCTTTCAAAAATTGTATTTACTGATTGCAAAATGGCAGACCAAGTTTTGTGGCAATTGGATAGGTAAGTAACCAGCAAATTCTACATACAGAGAACTTTTATTTCACTTCATAGCTTTTTTATTTCAAAGTTAATGTAATTTTTATTTATGACTATTTAACAAAAATTTCTTCATCTAATTTTTGTTGCTGATTATTATGCTCGAGTCAAAATGAATAAAGGCCCTTCCAAAAGCCTTTTGGCTTCCTAGTTTCATCTGCTGGTCCTGTAAAAATTTTAAGCGAAAATGTCTTTTTCTTAGTTTAACAGTATAAAACTTTATAAAAAATTGGAAAATATAAGAAATGATTTAATAACATTAATCATTAATCAATAACATTAATCAGTAATATGTGAATGAAATTGACAGTCTCAAGCCACCCAAAGGTTATAGAATTTACATCCTAGTATTGCTGTAAGATATAAACAGAAAATGTTCCTATTCTGATTCCAGAGGAGGAAATACATGCATTAAAGAGTGAGGACTATCCCATCAAGACAACGTGACATATATTAAAACATGAATTAGGACTTATTCCTCTTAATATTTGGATAAATAGGCCATGGCTAATATACTGCCCCAATCCCTTCTAAGGCTTAAGTTTCTCTGAGATATAAGTTTCTTTAAGTTTCATAGTAGGCATTTGGGTACCAGCATTGTTAAAACGGAGTACCCAAACTTGTTTGGGAGTTTATGTTTAAGCAATTATATCCTTATCAGTATCCACAATATGCTTTGTGCACGACAGTGTGGTGCTCTTAGCTGTGCTAGGCCAGTGTCTCATGCATCTAGACAAGAAGAAATATACTTTTCAGTTTATCATGTATTATTTTTGTCATAGTTTATGAAATAGAGGATATTCTAAATATGATTAAAATATCAGCAATATTTAGGTATCCTTACAAGATAGTTCAGTGTATTTGTGTAAAATATTTTATATATGATTGTGGGGCAGACAAACCGGAAACAACTAAATGAATAGAAATTTCTTAGTGTGAGTTTTTCTTAATTTTTTCTCACAACCACTTTCATTCTTTTAGAATTATTGACAAACATATTTCCTAAAAGAAATACGACTTCAGAGTATCATTTTCCTTTCTATTTCCACATTCTTTGGTAGCTATAGAGCAGACAGGATTATATTACTTCATTTCTGGATATGTTTTGAGTATCTTAGTTAACAAAGAACTCGTCTTCAACACCAAGCATTACCCACTTTACTTAGTACAATTTTAATGTTAATGTGGAAATTGTAATAGACTTCTTCAGTACTTCATGGTTCAGATTTACCTTAGCCGAAGCTTTATATGAAGTGGTATAATTATTTTAAACTTTATTTCCCATGTGACCTATTATCAGAAGTTACTGAGCGATACCACATCTTTCCGAGTTTAGTGGAAGGCCACCTTTTTATTTCTTGAAAGGTTCCATATTTTCGCAGAAGTGAAAGTAAACAAGTATCATTTGGGGGGTGAGAGAAAAGGTGCTTATCATGATTTCAAACCATATAATTATATTATGGAACTTAAAATTGTGCCATTATTTTATATTTAGTATTTTAAGTAATTCAGCACAGCTTTTGTGTGTATTACATGTTTTATTTGCCTTGTTCATGTTTTCTTTGAAAGAGTCCTAATTTCTGTGAGTATAAAATATGTGGGTTTATTTTCCCAATGATGATTATAGTGATTAAGTTTATTTTTCTTCTGAGACATCAAGAGTGATATTATAGTAATTTTCAGATGCAGAAATATCTGCTGAATCTTATGTCATTGTTTATCACATAACAGGCTGAAATAATCAGGAAAGGAAAAGTATTTTTCTATTTATAATTCTTGTGTTAACCTTAGACTAACAAACTAGGAGAGGAGTAATGATTTCACAATGGACTTGGCTGTGTGTTTTCATTAGTGAAGATCAGGCAGTCAACAGTAACACAGATCCACTATTCCCTTGTTTTACCTATCTCAGTAAAAGCATACACTGCTTGAAAATGATTGACATTTAGGTAGAATATGTTATTTGAAATTTAAGAAAGTAATAGAAAATGTAAGCTTATACTATGTAGAAGACCAACACCCTGAGACTTAAAAAAAAGCTAAAAAAAAAAAATCATAGTTGAGGCCTGTGGTCAGGCTGGTATCCTCAGATCAAGTTAGAATTTCCCATGAGACTCTTTAAATTTATTCTAAACAGGAGGCACCAAGACATATTTCACCTAGAAATGCACTATTTTTTTCTTTTTGTAGAAAGAATTTGAAGGATAGTACCAGTAAAACTCATTTCTGACCCTCATCTTGACATGTATCAGCAGCAATATTTTGACAACTCAGTTTCCACTTTTGGAGAAAAAAAAAATGAAATTTCCCTTGGGTGACCTTAAAGCTTCAACTAAAGTGACTCTTAAAAGCACCTCTACAGGCAAGCCAGCAGCCCCTTACACCTGGCTTCTTTCCTCTTGTTTCTGTGTCCTTCTCTGCTTCTAAGCTGTGGCATGCTCATTCTGGAACTTACTTGTCAGCTGCTTGCACACTACAGGTGACTGTGAAGACTCTTTTTTTCCCAAGAAGAACAAGCAACCTGTTACACAATTTACAATTGTGTTTCTTGAAAGAATGACTGACCACTAACCCCTCTTCAGCTCTGAAAAATCTCAAGGCCTGTGCGCTTTGTCACATAATTTTCTCCTAGTTTCCAAAATCACACTATTCTGTAAGTTTATGCGCTATCAGTGTGCAAGATTCTTTCGCTGGCAGGTGGCTTCATTTTTGCTTACGTGGGTTTGATGTGCTCAAATTCTGTAATCAAATAAACCTCATCAAACTCTTTAGCCATCTTTAATTTTGAAAGGATGGGCTTGTTTTGGTTAAAAAGATAATATTTAGAGTATGTCTTAAGTCATGATCTTTACTTTAGTAGATAAAAGGAGAAGAAAAGATGGGGGTAAACAAAGAAAAGAGGATAAATTCAATGAAATTCCAATCTGTGTCCTGCTTTTTCTCAACTAGATGGCACTCACTGTTTTGTCAACAGCTCCATCTGCAGACGAGGGATGGTCATGAATCTTCCTCAGTGATGAGGTCACAAGGCCTGTGCTCTCAGCCTGCTGTTGTCTATTAAAATTTAATTCGAAAAGCATCACCTGAAGTCATCTTTTTTAAGTTAATTTTTTTTAGCAATGCCAGGTTTTATATGATTTCTGAAAAAATAGCTTTAGGCTTTGTCAATGGAAATTCCTAGAGAGAGGGGCAGAAAGGAAAGGCCAGAAATGAAGCAGGGTAAATTTTTCATCAGTTGTTTAGGAAAGTACACAGAAAATTAATCTTTCCCTGATTTTCCTGAAAAGGTTCGATTTGCATTTGCCCCCATGAAGGCAGTTTCTAAGCTCTCATGTTTTCAGTGCTCTTTCTCTGGTGATGTAAGAACAGTTCGGTTCCCACAGCCAACATTGCAGTCTTAGTTGTTTAGATAATACTTAATCCTAACAGCAGTGACGCCACACTAAAGGAGATGGGCGGGAAGGTGAGTTCAGCTCAGCCACACAGGAAAGTGTTTGTACTTGGAGGTCTCTGCATTTGGGAAACTAGAGTGCTGTATAAGGGTTCTTATTTATTTATTTATTTATTTATTTATTTATTTATTTATTTATCTATTTAATTATTTATAAAATTCTTAAGGATACTAAGTTTCTTGACAAGATAGAGTTAGGATATAAATTGATTATAAATTAAATATGAAAATTGGAAAAAACAAGCAGATTTAATCATGGTAACACCACTTTAGAAACCTGCACACACACACACACACACACGCACACTTATATATATACTCTTAAAATAGTTTATTCCATAGAATAATTACTATAATGGAAAAAAAATCTGTGTTTAGCAAGCCTAATGGTTTTCAATGGAAATGCATTTTTAATTGAAATAGTCACATAATTTCCTACATGTAATATATTTTACATGTAAATAATATATTGTCAGACTAGTACATTGCCAGCATGAGACAAAACCAAACTTATAGTGAATTTGCTGTTATTGAAAATCTAAAATAGGCAATATCTGACAAAATCCTTCGAAAACATGTAAGTGCTATAAAAGGGTAAATTGTCTATATTATTGCTATTGATCATGTTTCCATGGTGTAATGATTTTCAGAGAATTGTTTTGTTAATAGTAGGGAACTGCGTTAGATTACAATACTCTGTACATTTGCTAAAACATTGATGTTAAACCAGAATACAATAAGATATAATCTTTACCAATTCTTTTTGCTTCCATGCCATTATACATGAACATATCTTTATAAACAAAATAGAGCTTCTGCTCTTTTATGTAAGCTATAGTAAATTAATACTTTATACTTATACTCAAATTTTATTTAAAAAGTAAAAAAAAAACATTTTTATGTAAATTATTATGCACATATTCATAAAAGATCACTATTCATGCCGGGTGGTGGTGGCACACGCCTTTAATCCCAACACTTGAGAGGCAGAGGCAGGCGGATCTCTGTGAGTTCAAGACCAGCCTGGTCTACAAGAGCTAGTTCCAGGACAGGCTCCAAAACCACAGAGAAACCCTGTCTCGAAAAACCAAAAAAAAAAAAAAAAAAAAAAAAAAAAAAAAACAAAAAAAAAAAAAAAAAAAACCTCACTATTCAATAAAAGTGTAAAAGACCAGGCTGCATGAGCAAAATGCATTTGACCTAAGAGGGTTTTGTTTTTATTATTATTATCATGGAGCTAAGATTCCAACCATCATGAACTATATGGTAGAAGTTACTAAAGGTACAAGGGGAAGAGGAAATCTTTAAACATTTCTGATAAAAATATGAAGATGGAATTAAGTTCATTCAGTCACAGTATAAAGCAAGAATCCAATGAGTTTTAAAAGAAGCCTGGTGACTAAGAATGTTTTAACAGAAAAAACAACATGAATGAAGTCTTCAATGGAGTATTTTAAAAGGCTTTATAATAATGTGGCTGTTGATAAAAATCGGGTTTTGATGTATGTTGAGATATTCAAATAAGTAAAAGGCTCTTAGGGGAAAAACATGCAAGACATGGTAGAAAACAACTACACTAAATTCCTATTAAAAGTTTGTTTCTAAATAGAGATTAAGGGAAACTTAATTTATACTCTAAGAGCGACCCAATGGAAAAATGGGAAGATGATTATGATTGTTTATTTAACTATTTTCTGTTTCTTCCCCCCTCCAAGTAGCCCACACTTCTGCTCCTTCCACTCGTCTCTGCTCCCCCACTCACCTCCCTTCAGAAAAAAAGTAGGCCTCCAAGACATAACATCTTTTCAGGACAAAAAAAAAAAAAAAAAGAAATAATAAGACAAGGCAAGTCCTCATATAGAGGCTGTATAAGGCAATTCAATAGGAGTAAAAGGGTTCCAATAGCAGGCAAAAGACTCAGACATACCTGTTCCCACTGCCACAAAGACACCAAGCTCCCAACAAATACACAGAGGACATGGTGCAGACCAACGAACGCTCCATGTTTGTCATTGTCGTGAGTCAATGTGAGCCCTGCTTTAGTTGATTCGGTGGGCCATGTTCTCTTGGTGCCCTTTATCCCCTCTGACTCCTACAATCTTTCCTCTTCTGCTCTTACATGGGATTTCCCTGAGCTCCAAGAGGTGGGACCTGATGGAGAGGTCCAGTTTAGACTTTCTTTGCACTTATTTCTTGTTGTGGTCTTTGCACCTGCTCCCATCTGCTGACAGAGGAAGCCTCTCTGATGACGACTGGACACGAATTAAAAAAAAAATGAATATTTCAGTACAAAGGGAAGCATACAAAATAAAGTCCCCTGTCCTTTACATGTCAGTTACTGCATAGATATGTAAACATGCAGAGTCAGTTCATAAAGATGCAATATAGGATCAAAATTAAGGATGGTTAAAATGTGGATCATCTTATTTGGTTCAATTGCTTAACTAAGTTCACCTAAAATGTATGCATTGCTAGGCAAGGTGGCTGCTGTCAGGAATCTCTGCTCACAGAAAGCTGAGGGAGAAAGATTATCATGTATCTGAGGTCATCTTGAAATAAATAGTGAGTTTCAGGCAAGCCCGTGTTACTTAATATGACTTTGTTACAAAGACACACATGTTCCCTACTCCGAATGCAAGTACCAGAAAATAAAGCTTCAGATGTTATGTGTGAAGTTGTGAATGTCCAATGAAAGAAAGACAGCTGAGCTAAGGTCATGGGAACTCACCAACTCTAGACCAACAGCTGTGGAGCCTCTAAGAGACTGAACTAGGCCCTCTGCATGTAGGAGACAGTTGGGTAGCTTGGTGTATGTGATGGGCCACGGGCAGTAGAACCAGGATCTATCCCTGGTTTATGACCTAACTTGTTGCAGCCCATTCCCTATGATACAATGTCATATTCAGCCTTAATACAGGGTTGGGGGAAGGGTGACTTGCGCCTTCCTCAACTTGATGGGTAAGGCTTTGTTAATTCCCCATAGGAGCTCTTACTCATTGGGGAAAGTAGATGGGGATGTGCTGAGGACAGTGAGGGGGAAGCAGGAGGAGGTGTGGATGGGAAAATTGTGGTTGAATATTGAAAATTAAAAAAAAACTATATAAAAATGAAAAAGATAAAATGAGCAAAATATGTTCATAGGTTGAGCTCTCTCTAAGAGGAAGAATTGTGGAGTATGGAGAATGTACAAAAAGAACAATATGTCAGCAGCTGCTGGTGGATTTAACTACAGGTGTTTTTTTCAGAATCTGGAAAAAATACTTTGATACAAAATAGAAAAATGCAGTAACAAAACTTATACAATAAAATAAACCAGAATACTTTTGAAACTATAAACATCGATTATATTTAATGGAATGGTATATGCTGAGTATAATATTTTCAAATATTAGAGGATGAATAATAAAATATGATTCAAATGCTCTAAGAGTGACTATTGGGCATTACTGTGCAAACCTTTGGCTGAACTTAGATCTTGTAAATCCTTCATGTTTGTCTCCATTGTTTCTGGATCTTCTGATCCCCAGAAAAGCATGACAGTGCTGCACTCGGTCACCCAATGCTTCACCGGTCATCTGTCATTTACTTTGCAGTTTTGCCAACTGTAGATGCTGCTTCTGTATGTGAGAAATTGCCATATCCTTTTCTGTGCAAAATAAAGACCCAGTCATTTTCTTCTGAATAGTCATTTATAAAATTTCCATTTCTCTGTGTTCGGCATCCTTCTCACATTTAAGCATGGAAGCCACAATTAAAGATTCCACAATCTGTATTGCTGAGAGTTCTCTCTAAACCATGTGATGTTCATTTTGCTGGTTCTGTGTCCTGCCTGCCTGTATTGCATTAAAATGAAAGAATGGGGGCTTCATAGGAATAAAATCTTTTAAAAAAAATTAGGTGGCTCCAAAAAAAAAAAAAAAAAAAAAAAA
>NW_026067988.1:1388111-1395278 GCF_014885135.2 Alexandromys fortis
AAAAAAAAAAAAAAAAAAAAAAAAAATTAGGTGGCTTCTTGCTTTATAATATAATTACATGGCTTTCAACTTCCTCTACCTCCATTCAAATATTCCTATATAATTCCTCCTTCTGTTTCCAATTCAGATTTTATTTTCTTAATTATATATTCAATATATTGTATACATATTCTTTGTATTTATATGACTAAGTATTATATATTATATGTACTGTATGAATATATTACTAAGCATATCAATGCAACCTGCTCTGACTCATGGTACTTGTATGTATACATTTTCAGTGTGGATCATTTTTTATTGGCTAACCAGTGATGTGTTCTTTCCTGGGGAAAACTCTTTTCCCTGCTGTCGGTGTTCCTTAATTACCTGTAATTCTTTGTCTAGGGTTGATGCACAATCTGCATTACTATGTCTATTGGTGTTATTATTTTTCTGTTTATGTTTAGGATGACATGCTCAGGAGACTTTATAGGAATAGTGCTTTACATCCCCAGGATGAACAGTCTCAATATATATATATTCCCTGATCTCCAACCTTTACAATCCTTTTGCCACCACTTGTACAATGGATCACTGCATAAGACTAGTACTTACTAACAAATGGTATACCTACCTAACTTATCTACTCTTTTAAAAGGCAATGGATATTTCCAGGGGTTAGGTATTATCCATTGTAGCCAATGAATTTGTGATTATTGCACACATTTTGTTAAGTGAATCATTCAACTCATTAAGCCTGTCTTGCTTAACCTCATTATATACCAAGATATAATCCTGGATTAAAAATAACATGTCAGTAAAATATTATATTAACCAGTAATCTCGTGTTGATTAATTTGAGCTACTCACTGAGAAGACAACAGGAAGCTTACCAGAATCAAGTGTGAATTACACATTTAAATCTGACCATTATCATCTAATAAGTAGAATATGCATTAAATTCTTAAACGTAGAACTAATTAAACCGATATTCTCTAGCTATGACATTCAGAGTGATTTTTTTATATAGCCTTAATCAATAGTGTGAGTTTTAAAAGGATTGTCTCCACACAAAATGGACATTGAGACATAGAATGGGATCCTTACCCCTGCTTTTTTTTTTTTTTTTTTTGAAATTTGCCTTTTAGTAAGGTCATGCTTGCTTTTAGTAAAAACCCTACACACTATTTTTTTGTCATAATGATTCAAAAGTTAAATTGTTCAGGTTAAACATATTATTATATTAAATCTTATACTCATAAATGTCTGATTGTGAAGGCATAGGAATGGGTTACAAAAAATCTCTCTTTTTCAGAGATTTTGATAATTTCAGTCAGCTCTTGGTTGTTATAAACAAAATGACTTTATACTACTGTATTATTTCAAACTGTAAGGAATACATGATACTATGTTTTCTAAAAAGAATTAATGATAGCTGGTAAACTATGTTTCCTTACATAATTCTTTAATGCATTTAGAGTTAACAAGGCACAAAAACATTAAAAAGTGAATAGCCATGCACATGCTTATTATGTTAACTCATGAATTTATAAATGCATTATATGGGTTTTATACCTAAAATGTAACTAGAAAATACATTCATTTATGAATGATTTAGGGCTTGAAAATAAAAGGCTACGTTCGAGTTATATTTGGTAGATGGCCAAAATTTGTATAGATTACAACTAGAGACAAATATATTAGGTTTAGCAATGTCATCCTGAAAAAGGAAATGTAGTTTATGTTAAAGATTCTGTATTTACTCTCAGATTACTCAAAATAGATTCCTGCTTTTTATTCTTACTCAGGAACCTTTCCCTTCTAAACCTGTTTCCCTATCTGTAAAAGCCAAATGGGGACACCTATATGACATGGTTGGGGTGAGCATAAATGAAGTAAATGTGAAACCCTGTGTCTGCCAACATCGTGAGTGGCAGCTGTTACTCTCCAGATAAGGCTCAGAGCTTGCACTGGACTGGAGCAAGCAGCCGACACAGGAACAAAATGAGATAGGGTGATCCCTGTGGTGTGTGCTTAGTGTGGAGGATAGACTGTGGGAACATTTGGAAATTTCTCTCCATTTTTTTTTTCTGTAACTAATGCCTGTTTGTTTTTAAAGCCAATGTAGTATTAGATAGCTCCGTTGAGGGCAACAACTAATGGATGTTGACAAGCATGACTTGTCAGCTAAGCCATGTAAATTGACAGCACATCTAGGCTAAACTGGTGTGAGGCAGAGCATTTGTAAGTGCCCGCCAGGTGAAAGGGGAGTAAAATACTAAAGAGGAAACACAAAAGGGAAATGTCTTTTAGGCTAGTCATCACCATTGTAGCATCCTTGATTGTGGCTTTAGAAGCCACCCACCTTCTGTGTCCTGCTGGAACAATATATTGAAATGACAACTGCCACCACATGGAGATGTAACAAGGCTGTGCTCCCTAGAGGCACTATAAAATGTTCCTGGCAAACCTTTACCATTTGTTTCTAACCACTCTGTGGACTAATAAAAGCGAGAGCAAGAAATAGGGAGGCAATGCCATTCTCTCTGCAGCTGTTCATGGAAGACCAGGATTTCCCCTGCATCTGAGATGTGTGGCCATTCAGTTATGTTTCAAACTGCCCGGAAACCAAACAGATCCCAGTGCCACCAATTGCTTTCAAAGCTTCAACTCTGAATCAGCTTTGAAAGTAATTAGATAAAGAAAATTAATTCCAGTTGGGAACGCATAAAACATTTCATTTGGAAACCAACATGAATAAAATTATGACTATGGTAAATATACAATATGAAAATCTAAAATTACAATACATTCTGACTTTAATATTTCCATACAAATTAATGTTTTGTTAACTCTCTATAATGTGCAGAATTGCCAGAAGACAACACAACAATAAGAATGGAGTATGATCTTATTGTACAAAGCCCTTGCTTGGACAAATTCAAACTCTTGAGATCAAGTATAAAGAGAGAAATATGCAAAGAAAAGCTGAAACAATACATTGGCGAGAGCTCAATTCGTCATTCTAAGTTTCTCTCTCTCGACCTGTCTCTTTCTCTCTTCTTCTGTCTCTGTCTCCTCTCTTTCTATCTGTTTATAGGTTGTAGATGATAAGTATGGTTAAACAGAGAATTCAGATAAATGTAGATAAAGATGTAGACAGACAGACATCAAGCATCCTTAACAAGCTGTATCGTCATAAGGGACCAATATTTATTTGTGAGAAAACAAAAATCTTCAATATTGTATAATGATGGCCCCCCAAAGGCATAAGTACATAAGTGGCTATGCCATATTTGTATTTCAGTATAATTTTATTTGGTAGGAATGATTAGGAAAAAAAATCTCCACTAAGATTCATCAGTGAAACAATAAGGAAAAAAAAAACAACCTAGAAACACTAAAAAAATGGTTTTGGGGCTTTGAATCATAGAAAGCTTGCCTTCAGATCCTATAATTATCAAGAGATTAATGATCATTGACAGAAGTATCATAGCAACTAAAAATGAAACAAAATAAAACAAAAGAATTTTGTGAATATACATCCATACATTTATAGTGACATATCTATTTCTATATAAATATATTGGTATACATACTAAAACTATTAGTATTTAGAATTATCTTCAGTGTAACTTCACAGATATTCATAAAGCACCTATCACATACTTTTCAGGGTTCTTTTAATATACAGTAAAATTATGTTTATTGTAAAATAAAGGTAAATGGAATATTTACCTATGAGTAGCAGAGATGATATTAAAAGAAACAGGATTCTATGAAGACAGCAGATTATCAATTGAAGGTTCTGTGTAAGGAGGCTTGAAAAGAAACAGAAGACAAATTGGCAAAACTGAGAGAAAAGAGTTCTGCAAAGAATAGCAAGACAAAAATCCTTACTCAGTGGTAGTGTAACCTGTTCACAAAACACATGCATTTCAATGGAGCTAAGGGTTCCACACGACAAAGTTGATCTGAGACTCCAAAGCAGCTCAGATTTAGGTAAACAAAGATTCCATACGTCATCTGTGGCATTTTGAAGAATTTGTCGAAGAAAATAACACAATATTCTTATAAGACAGAATGACTCACCCTGCTACAGTTGGATGAATAAAAACCCGAATTAGATCAAGTTAATTTCCCATTGTTAAAAGAATCATTTATGTTGTTCTAAACAAATAATTTCCCCAAAGTATAATGCTGTTGAGAATGAAAATCAAAGCTTCGACTTCGTGCTTGACGTGTGCTATCTAGAAACTTGAGAGCTCAAAATAAAACATTAAATTATTTAATCAAATACCGTGATAGGTGACATTCATAACATGTTTATGCAGAGTGTGTGGGACAGTTTAGATTCAGCAGCTCGGGACATCTGCTTTACATTTCTGATGCAAATCCAGCCTTTGGTGTTGAATTGAAGCAGAATGGATAGAACTGAGTATAATCCTCTGTGTTGTCTAGAGCTGTAGACTTGTGTTTGCAACGGCCTAAGAAGGCCTTCATTTCTGGTTGCAACGATAACTGAGGGCACATCATGAGCTCTGTTCACAGTATCTTTGGAACACATGTTTCTAAAGTAATGTTTCAAAAGGATTAAACATTTTCAACCATTTTACTAAATGAAAAAGAAGACACACAATTGATGAAATGTTTCCTCTGAGCTATAAATACTATATTAAAGCAAATGTAGTAAATAAAAACTAAACAATTCTCATGAAATTTTTACTGTAACATGAAGGAAATTTTACTGTAAATATATATATATATATTGCTAATTTTGCTCTTTTCTCGTTCCTAGTGAATGATAATGAGTGATAGAGTATTTAAACGGATATACTAAATCTCAACATATTTTTTTTTGGATTGTGTGACCTTTAATTTTCTTTTGTTTTTGTACTTTGGGAAGTTAATTTTGTTCCTATGTATTGTGTTTTATTCCTATTTAAGAATAGTCCTTCAGTTCATTTAGAAAGTTAGAGGAATTATGGAATTCCATTAATCAAAACAAGGAATTTTAATTAAGAGTTTCATACTATTTTATAATAGTAAGCAATGGAAGAAGGCAAGGATATAGAATATATTCATGGCTGTCCAAAAATCTATTGTGAAATAAGTAACTTTTGTAAAAACTGATTTTATTTTTCTAAAAAAGAAATACATTTTGTGCACTTAATAATAATTCTGATAAGAAAGCAGGGCTGAAAGATGAGTTATCAGATCAGAGTGCATACTGCTCTTCTATACCACCCAAGTTTAGTTCTCAACCCCCATGTGGGGAAGCTCACACTGCCTGTACTTCCATTTCCAGGCAACCGACACACTTTTTAGCCTCAGAGGCTAATGGAACCCATGAAGTACAAATAAACTCTTACAGACACACAAACATTCAAAGACATAAATAACTCTAAAAGCAAACTCTAAAAATAAATGTACATGCTAACCACCTAAAACCATTCAGGGTCATCTAGATATTAACTGTGCTGTTCATATAACAGGCAGTAAAATTAGTTGATGGATTGATTTCATTCTCAACTGGCAAGATCTCATTAATCTCTGTCTCCCCTCAGTGAAAAGAAACTTTCTAAATTACCAATAAATAGAATGGTCATTAATTACAAAGCAAGAAAACACTGAATCAGCATCTATATATCTGGGAGGACTTTTGTTGCTTTCTGTCAAGATGATGCCAATGAAACTGAAGTGGTCATCGAGGACAACATGTTGCAAATGCTGAAAAGGTCTCTGTACAGAGTTGATCATCCTAAATATTTACCAAGTAATGTTTGTCTCTCAGAAATGCGTAGACTGTATCATACACAGAGAAATAGCAAGGGGAAAAGTGTACCATAGCTAGGCTAACAGGATTCTGTTGTAGTATAAAGATGTAAAAAAGAAAAGGCAATTTAATTTGATGTTTTATTCCATGAATCATCTGCCTTTAGTTAAGCAGAATTTTCAAAAGATCCTTTAATTAGATGCATTCAAGACATTGCCATGTATCAGGTGAGCTAATTTCCAAAAGCATTTACATATAAAAATTATAGAAATTGTTCTTTTCAGCATTGGAAAGAAATCTATGGGTATTATATCACTAAAAGTAATTACATCTTTATATTCTAAGATAACATATTTAAATAATCTGCTAGGGATTTGGTTTTCAAATTAAATTACTGTAACATTAACATTGCTGTATTCATACAAAAATGAAAGTATCAGATACTTTAATTCTATTGCAAATCCTTTCTCCTATTCGTCTTTCAGGGAAATGCAATAATAACTTTGAACAAAAGAATTAAACACACATGAGAAGGTGATATTGAGTTCATAGAATATGGTAGTCTTCAGCCTAAAAGCTTTCTAAAGCCTGTTATTCCATCCTTTGCTTCTGTTTGCATATGTATATACCTATGAATACATATATCATCACATTGGTCTAAATTCAACTGGGGCCAAACTTTTCAAGTGTGCGATTTCACCTGGTTGTCATAGTAATTAGGTAATTGTGTCATGGTATAACAGACACTATCATACATTTGCACAATTACTGGAAATATGGATTGATTATATCTAAAAATGGTTACGATAAAGTTGTTTTTCAGATTAGTTTATAGAGCTTAGAATCTACAATTGAGAAAACACTAGGAGATAACAATGAGCTACACAGTGAATTTTTAACATATGTGTCGTTCTATGTCTGAGTGGTGGGCTAAATGGGAATCAAGTCTCCTCAAATATTTAAATTCCAATTTGAATATGCATCCAGTTACTCACTGTTAGAAACTAGGTCTTTCTGTGTTTGTAAACTGGAGAGATGTGTCTTCATTCTTGAGAGGAAACGTCATTTTTTAAATCAATTTTGAGTTGCTAGAGTTGTGTTTTATGAATTTAGTTTATCTTAGTAATATGAACACAAAGGTTCATTGCAAGCACACATGTACACTCAAATATCTAAGAGAAAGTAAAACTATCATTAAAGTGAAATGTTAAATAATCTGAATTTCTGCTCTTAACTAGATACATACCTATTTTAGACATTCTTAACATGTCTATATACTTTTAAGAGTAACTTATTATCCTATATTGAAGGTAGTAGAGGTCTTCCGTATATACTGCAAAAAACAACCTGTTTATTGACAGGTTGATTTTTTTTTTTTTTTTTTTTTTTTTGGTTTTTTTAGTGATTGT
>NW_026067988.1:1397246-1461211 GCF_014885135.2 Alexandromys fortis
AGCAGAGCAGAGTCTGACCTCACTTCCTCTTCCGCCCAGAATTCTATTCTGTTTACTCCTCCCATCTATGTTCCAAGCCATGAGGCCAAGCAGCTGGTTTATTATAACTTAACCAATGAAATCAACAGATTGATATATGACACTCCCACATCATGTAAATACATATACATACTCACATACTATATGCATGCATACCTACATATGGTTTAGGCATTTTAAAGAAATTTCATCTTGAAATTCTATCTTGGATTGCCATTGAACATCAGTAATTTTAATTTTTCTACAGTAGATTTAATATTCAATGAATCATGCGGAAATACAAAGTAAATTGATTTCCCTTATTTTTCAAAAGTGCTGTGGTAGAGCAAAGGTCATCTTGGGTGCCATGCACACCATCATGAGGTAACAGATGGTAAAACAGTGAATTTTCATGATATAAATATTGAGACAAAATGTATGATGTAAACAGTATACACAGAGAGATATCTGCCCATTGAAAAATTTGGATCTAAAACAGAGTACTTATTTCTAAAGCTTAAAATTGTCTAGATGTACTTCTAAGTTTTCCTAAGAAGGGTGTGTGTGGAGAGCACTAGGGAATAATTGGAATGACTCAACTATGTTTAAATTTCTTAATATAGCGTGAAGATATGGGCTAACATTTTAGGTGGGGTGTATATTATGAAATATGAAATAAATTAAGTATCTAGCCCCATATATATGAAAGTATACATACAATATTCTACAGAAGAATAAGACTATTTTGTTGTCAAAGCTATAATGAATTATAGATATGCCCAAATCCAGTTCTTACCATTCTGAAGAAAGATGAGAAATTAAAATATTTGTTCTACTAGATCACTTAGAAACTCTGTGCTAGGGAATTTAATTCTGCCTACTCACTCAACATTATTTCTACATGAGTGAAAAGGAACTCAAGGCAAATTTCATTTAAGTAACTGATGCCTTCAGTATATTACTTACCTAAACTGAGGAAGCAAAGCTTTTTCTTGGGACTATCTTGGTCATGAACAGTGACCAACGTCAAAACTGAACCTATTTAGACACTCTACTTTCCAAGAACTGAACAGGGTCTGTGATACATGTATGTAATGTTCAGGCATACTTTCAGATAAAACACCCATACACATAAAATAGGGAAATTCCCAGGAATTCACCACGATGGCCCTAGCTAAGACCCTAAACAATAGTCAAGAGGTTACTGGAACTTACCTTCCCCTGTAATCAGATTGATGATTACCTTAAATGTCATCAGAGAACCTTTATCCAACACTGGGCTGAATTCCTAGAGTTTAGTCGAAGAGAGAGATTAGCAAATATGAGCAAACAGGTCAAGACCATGATGGGGATACCAAGAGAATCACCTGATCTGAGCTCGTGGGAACTCACTGACTCTAGATTATTAGCAGGGGATCCTGCATAGGACCAAACTAGTCCTCTGAATGTGGGTGTGTGGCTGGAGTAGTACGTGGGGCCACAGGCAATGGGACCAAAACTTATCCCTAGTTCCTGAACTGACTTTTTGAAGCCAATCCCATTCTCTTTGAGGGATATCTTATTCACCCTAGATATGGGGGAGGGGGGGCAGGGGCTTGGTTCTGCCAGACTTTGTTTAGTCCCCAAGGGAAGCCTTAATCTCACTCAGGAATGGATGGGGGTCGGGGTTAGGTGGGGGAGCAGGAGGAGGGGAGACACTAGGAACTAGGATCCATATGTAAAATAAGAAAAGATTATTTTAACATAAAAAGTCCCTGAAAAGCAGAAAAAATAGAATTAAAAGAATGCAAGATAAGTCACAAAAGATTCACCCTTGCAATTCCTTCAACAGTCTTCTTAACTTATTAGTTTGAGAGATATTTGCATTCATTATTTGTATTGAAAATATTGTTTGAAATTGCATGATAGTGATTTCCACAATTTCAGAACAACCTGTTTTATGGACAAAAATCATACCAGAAATCATGACACATCTCTGAGTCTTCTAAAAAACACAGTTCTTTGTCATTCATGTTTATTGAATTTCACTCTTTAGTTTGTGGAAAGACACAACCTACAAAAAACAAAAGTACCATTTGCTTTCTTAAAATATTTTCCTATTTTGAAGATAAAGATGCTGAAGAAGCAGTTTAACTTTCACATTCTCATAGGTCATTATATATTTTCCTTGAATAATGCTACAAACGCCTGCAAAAGAAGAATGTAATACTAATGATATGTCTATAAATCAGGAAAGAGTTAAGTTGGAATTATCAAGGCTGACATAAAACTAAATAAGCCTGGAGAAGTTGTTAGAAAGCATAATAACATTTAATGTTACTTAGGCTTACTCCTTTGGAAGCATACATTTACATTTCATATCTAAACTCAATCTAAGTTTTTATGTCTTCATAATAGGAAATTTGTTTCAGTTTTTAATGTAATGTTTAGAGTGTCTTAGAGATATCAAATGAATACTAATGAAATAAAACTGAATTATATTAGAGACAAATATTTGTTCTACTGGCTAATTAAATTGAACTCAAACATTAACATTTGTGGTGAAGTAGATGAGGTAAATACTGATCTCTCTGTTCTAATTCTTGAAGATAATTATATTCCTTTGATATCTCCAATATTTGGTGACAAGTGCTTACATTAAATTTTCATATATATATACATATATATGGAATTTTTCTTTGCTGTTGAAGGTTATTAAATAACAGAGTTAATGTCAAAGTTTCTGTGGTTATTTCTGATATCTCTGAGATCTACTAGTGGTTTATTGCCATAGTAATGTTCTTTCTCAAGACGTAAGGGGAAATTACCTTATCATTTCTATATTGTCAGTGGAAACTGTGAGTGTAAATAAGTACCTATTTTGAGTTGGCACAGGAGTTTAACAGAATGTGTTTTTAAAACTAAATAAAAATGGATAACTTATTGAACTATATTATTTAAGGGAATTAGTATATTATAATTTAAGACTTATAAGTCACATAAAAATTGCTATCTAAATTTTGAAACAATTATAGCATTATATTTCTTATATTATATATTAGAATTGTGAATGGAGAAATCTATTTAGTAATAATTTATAAGATAATCATAAGTAATTTTTATATTAATAAACATGGTTATGCTTTATTTTATGTGCTTATATAAAATAAAATAAATAAAATGAACATATTATCTCAAAATGTTAGGCCTTGTTATAAGTCTTAAATTATATTGATAGAAATAAAATTATTCTTTAATTTTATAGTGAGATAATATCCAGAGAGGTTAAATGCTATTTTCCAATTGTTAGATAATTAAATAATTAAGTACAAAATCTTGAATGCCATTAATTGATATCAATATTGAGATACTTAGCCTATGTATCAATTTTAATGATTCAGGTTGGCCTTCAATAGTGTGCTGGCTCCCTATTTCTGCTCTACCAAAGCACTAACTGTAGCCAGCTTAAACAGCAGAATTTGATGTTTCCATGCTTCTTGAGATAGGCATCAGAAATGTAAGTGTCTTCAGGCTTGGTTCTTTCTCTAGGCTATGCAGAACAGTCGGTTTCATCTCTCGTTCCCAGCTTCTGATAGCCTAGGGCATTGTTTGCTTATAGATGATGTTATCCCTGTTGGTTCAAACAAGCTTCTCTCTGTGTGTCTTCACGGATGTCATTTCGAGAATCCAGATTTCCCATATTTTATCCGCACTATCTTATAAGGGAAGAGCCTACATTATTACTTTATTTGGAATTCCTTGTCTGTGACCTGGTAAAATAATAGGTAAACTATATTTTCACCTTCAAGTAGTTTTCTCCAAATTCTGTCCTTCTCGACTCTTCTTAATTTAGTTCACACCTTCTGCTATGAGATAGATAAATTATGCCATAATATTTAGTAAATGCAGGTAACTTTAATTTATGTTCAAATATGTGACTATGTCTGTAGGTGTGACTGTGTGTAGTATGATCATGTATGTGTACCAGTGCATGTCTGCCTGCATGGGTGTGTATGGAGGTTGGAGGAGGATATATGACGTCACATATCCTGCTCTATCATTTGCCTGCTTGTCCCTTTGGGAAGTCTCTCATTGAACCTAGAGCTAATTGTTTTCAACTAAAGTGGCTAGAGAAACCTGCAGCAATCGTCCTGAAATGTCATATGCTTTCTTTTCTCAGCTGCACAATACTGATGCTGCAGTCATATAAAAACACATAAGCTCTTATAGTAAAAGTTGCAGAGCTAAACTCAGGAATTACATTGGACAATAAGTGTTCTTACTAAGCCATGCCCCCAACCAAAGTGCATGTATTTTCAAAGTCAGTGGTCAATATTCTTGTTCCCAGGTAATAACTAATATAGTGATATCCATTCACATTCTGCACTATTTACAACAGAAACCAAATAGAAAACATAAAATAGAATAATTTTTTTAAAAAAATAATTTTTTTTTACATTTTATTTTTATTGGAAAAGTTCATTTGAATTTCAGTTAGTGGGGAAATTGTTTTACTCATATGGTTCTTTTTCTTCCAGCTGGAGGGGGGAATACAGTAAAGTCACTGTTTATTCTCTGAATTATCCGCTAGATGGCAGAAAATTGCTAGTGCCCAGAACGAGGTCACTGACTGGATCATTGCAGGTCTTGGTTCTAAACTCCAACAATATACAAATTGCTTTGTATTCTGCCCTTAGCAATGCTGTCCTTCCACAAATGTCATTTTAAAACAAATCACCATTTTCTTAAATGTTTTCCTGTAGTTTTTATTGCGTCATGTGTTTTTCTTCACTCTCATCCCTTCCTCCCCTCTCCCCTTCTATCCTCTCCCATGACCACCACACTCCCAATTTATTCAGGAGATCTTGTCTTTTTCTACTTCCCATGTAGATTAGATCCATGCATGTCTCCCTTAGAGTCCTCTTTGTTCTCTAGGTTCTCTGGGGTTGTGAATTGTAGGCTGGGTTTTCTTTCTTTATGTCTAAGAATCACTTATGAGTGAGTACATACTATATTTGTCTTTCTGGGTCTGGGTTACCTCACTCAATATGTTTTTTTTCTAGATTCATCCATTTGCCTGAAAATTTCAAGATGTCTTTATTTTTTACTGCTAAGTAGTCCTCAATTGTGTAAACATACTACATTTTCTTTACGCATTCTTCGGTTAAATGGTATCTAGGCTGTTTCCACATTCTGGATATTACAAATAATTCTGCTAAGAACATAGTTGAGCATACGTCCTTGTGGTATAACATGTACTCAACTAGGTTCAAACAAAATTTAAAATATCATCTTCTTTACTTTGGTCTAGACATGTGTTCCCAAAAGACTCATAATTTTGAAGATTAGTTTGCAGTCTGTGGGACTATTAAGAGATTGTTGAAACACCCTAGGACATATTTAGCAGGGGGAAATTTGGTAAGAGAGCACACATTGTTGATGGGTTGTTGAGATACAACCTTTTTCTAGTCACCCACTCCATTCTCTTATGCAATGTAAACTACTTAGCCCATACTCCCTCTCTGATTCCCATCCAAGTGCTACCTCTTCTCAGGGACCAAAGCAACAAGCCAACTGAATATGGATAAAACATCTGAAAATGTAAGCCAAAATAAGGCATTGCTCATTATAAGCTGACAACCTAACATTATTGCTCCACGAAAAGCTCATGAACGCACCCTATGTTTAGTTTCCTCGTCTGAAGATAAAACAAAGAAAATTTAACCAGGTAAATTAGCTTTTTCTTCTGTATTGAGCTAAAGCAGGTGACATTTTACAAGCATGGCTGATGAAGAAAATAGGTAGATGATTCATGGTTAAGATGGGTCTTTGCTTTCTTACATCTCATATCAGTGTGTGAATTCAAAAAAACTTCATTAGTATTGAGCGATTTCATTTCGCTGTACTGTGCTCGTGCTCTTGCCTTTGTTTTCAATCCTTTATCCTCCATCACTACTTGGTATTGGGAGATGGTGGAGGGATGCTCTGGCTGCATGTTGGAAAACACGGCTGTAACAATTCTGAGAACACTGGCTCTATTTTTGTCAACATGCACCATTCAAAATCTTCAGTTCTCTTCATTATTTATTGTTTGGTAGAACAGCAGCAGGATAGTTGCCTGTGTTAAAAGAAAGAAAGATAGAAGGCCACACTCTGCCCCAAGGACATGCAATTTAAGATAGAAATTTCAGACATAAAATACAATGGCTGAGATACTAGTTCATTCCAGAGAAAAGGACTTGAGTTTTCTTTCTTGTTTTCAGTGGTTGAAAGCTTACTGCCACATATATATTTTTCAATAACAAATAGATGTCAATAAAAAAAATGAATATTTACACAATTTTTTTCATTTTAAATTATTTACAATTTGAATTGTATCTCCTTAGGTGAAGCATGAGAAACAGAGATTATAATGTAACTTTAATGTCTACGGATGAAGAAGTACTTGCATTCATATGATGGGATTAGAACCACTGTTATCTGTTGGGAGCAGTGAGACCCCCAGATCCTGAATTTCTTGTAATCCCCTGATCTGAGTGCCTACAGCTGCTCTGAGCACGAGACCTTCAGGAGTTCCTGATGGCAGGAGAGTGGTTTCTGGTGGGTTTGGCTGGGGTGTGGCTATCTCTATATAATCTGCCCCTTAACACAATAAAGGGGCATTCTTGGGGAATTCAAGGATGACCCGTGTCTCTGTCTCTCTTTCTGTCTGTGTTTGTGTATTTTAACCTCCAGCCCCCTTGCCAGCTGGCGAACTGGGTAATTGCGCACTGAGTGCAGACACGGGGGCGCGGGGCGCGGCAATTGGAGGTCTCTACCGAGATATCAACAGTTACCAAACTTTTAAAGTCAAAGATTGGGCCCTATTATCCTAAATGAGCTAGGCTAGGCCATCTGAACAGGCCATTAGTCAACTAATATTGAGAGGAGAGGACAGGAAGGGAGGGGAGGGGGGAGAGGAGAGGACAGGAGAGGAGAGAAGAGGAGGGGAGGGGAGGGAAGGGAAGGGTAGGGAAGGGGAGGAGAGGAGGGGAAGTCAGGAGAAAAAGTAGGTTTCCTAGAGAAGGAAGTATATTCACTAAATCCACAATATCTACCTCCAAAGTTTCATTTATCAACAGAGAATTGCCTTGCTAGTTCCTTCCACCACTCTTTATTATTACTAAGCTATATTTCATTAAGAGATTTTTATCTTAGTATAAGTTAATTGCTTAAATAATAAAACTTATCAAATTGATGTATTAAAGTGACTTAGTAAATGGAGTGATTCACTTATAAAAGCCTATGAATGGCAATACTAGTATTGCTAAGAGTATTGCAGCGTTTCATGCCATTAAGTGGCTAGCATTTCATTGGCTGATGATGGAGGTAGGGTATTGTGACATTTGAGCTCTTTAAGGGTAAGAATTGTAAGCAAGAAAAACAAATGGAAAAAGTCTCAAAACAGTTATTGTCTCTAGGTAGTAATGGCACATGCCTTTAATCTCAGCCCTGGAGAAGCAGAGGCAGATGGATTACTGTGAGTTCAAGGCTGGCCTGATCTTCAGAATAAGTTCTAAGATAGCCAGGTACATGGTAAACCTTGTCTTGAAAAACAAAATAAAAACAAAACAAACAAATGTAATTGCCTACCAATTTATTTGAAAGGGAACAAAAACATGTAGGAGACATACAAATCAATAATAACCTTTTATTACAAGACACTTGCAAATGTTTTGGCTATGTATTTGTATTCCTACAAAAAAAAAGAAGCAGAGAAAGGTTCCCCATATTTACTTTAGTCAGTAAGGCTGTTAGTAATTAAAACTATAATATCTCATTGAGACACAGAAAAGGTGCTATTTAATTCCCAATCCATTGGGGGAAGATGTTACTTTGTTTCCCAACCACCAAGACTTGAAATAATCACACAGAAACTATATTATTGGCAATACTGTTTGGCCAATAGCTTAAGCATATTTTTAGCTAGCTCTTATATCTAAACTAACCCATCTCCATTAATCTGTGTATTGCCACATGACTGTGGTTTACCAAATAAAATTACATCCAGCTTTTGGCATCTGCTTCCTGTAGCAGCTACTTGTCTTCTGCCTGACTCTGCCTTCTTTTCTCCTGTATCTGCTCGGAAATCCTGCCTTGCTCTATTCCGTGAAGCCACTGGCCAAAACAGATTTATTCATTAAGCAATAAAGCAACACGTACAGAAGGAATTCCCACACCACCTACCTCCTGAAGTTCATATTCGTTCAAATCATTTGCTAGGGTTTATTCCTTGTGCTGATTGCACTGTAAACTTAGATGTACAAAGAAATGTGTAATTCTTTGTTTTGCTCTTGTTTATAAATTTTCAGAACAAGCTTAGACATTGTTTATTTAAAACTGTGTTTTATGACCACATTTGAACTTTATCCAAAATACTTAGTTAACATTACATAGGCATCTGCTTATTATGATTCATTTACTTAGGAAGCTGAATACTCTTTGGTTATGTCAAGGTGACCCGATAATACATAATCCATTTCTATGCATAATGCTAGATACCTATTCTATTTGTCACAAGGAAATTACATAGTTGGGGGAAATAATATTCTCTATGACAGAACAATATCAAACATAATCATATTTATGTTTTCACAAACTCTATTACTTTTATAATTCAAGAAATATAGAAAATCTACTAACCAATAAAATACTGTAACTTAAAAGGTGAGGGTCTGTGACCCATGAGTTCTACTGAAGTCTGTGCACTTCAGTTCAGTCTCTCAGGATGTCTGTGTAGCTTAACTATGTATGTACTCTGGTTCCTCACAAAGGATTCAGTAGATTCCCAAAAGGCATCCAGACGAAAACAAAGCGAAACAATCTCATTTTGTAGGTATTTCATAGAACATCAAGGTTTCTAAAAAATAACAGAACATTCAAATTCTACAGCACCACATTTGTAAGTACTGCACGCTTTGGGAAGAGCTTAGCTGAGGTGGACAAGGCCCATATAAAGGCCCATATATATATATATCTACTGGGCAATTCTTTCTTGGTCTTCCCTTCCAACTTTCAGGGTCACCAAAAATCCAGTAAGTAAGACTCAGGCATTTTTTTTTTTGGCTACAGTTAGATTTATTACACCACAGGAGTTTTGGGTCGATTTTTTGATTTTTGTTTTCTGTTTAAATTTTATTCTCTATTGCTCTTTGCTTAGCTAATTCTTCTTTTTAGTTAAATCAGCAGTAACAGTGGATTTTGACAGTCCTTAAAAACTACACCTTTAAGTGTGTATTTGCGCGTATAACTCAGAAATTAATACTATATATATTAACTTTGTACACACATTGATTTAAGATTTTATATATGATAGGTATCGATATAATGTTCTACACACACGTATGCATTTTTCTTCAGATAGTTTAAAGGCATTACTTTGGTAGAAGTATGTGTAACCATGCAAAGCACACAGACAAACACATCTGGTGGGGTCCCATTGGTATTTTACTCTCAATGATTGGGATCCTGTGTTTATTGGGATCACAGCTCAGCTTCACATTATTACGTGATTGATTGATGGAAAAAGCAAACTTGACAGGAGAGATGTAGTCGTCAGCATCACATCTTTTGCACTTACGGTGACTTCAAGATGTAAGGTTCAAAATACTTTCTCATACAGACTCCTCCATTCACATCTCCAGCCCATTCTTTTTGCTCCAGAGCCAAGTAGTGGTCAAAAGTAAGAACACCTTGTAGCTGATAGGGGAGGAACCCCTTCTTTCCTTGCTAGCCAGTGCAACTGCACTTAGGATGTTCTAAAGAGGGAAGACGTGTCATTTCCAAAGAGAAAGGCTATTAAAAACACTGCGGGGAAATAAGGAGATTCTTCAAAGGTCAGAGTAAGAAAAGCAAAACAAAATAAAAACAGCACTCTTTATTTTTATTATGAAGAAAGGTAATGGAAAATGTTGTGACCAATGCGCCTCAGACAACTTTAGTGAGTGCTAGCTTTACCCCACGTAAACTTTGGAAACTAGAGAGACCTTTCATGGATAGAAAAACCTAAGTGTTCTGAGTTCCCTCCCATGTTTCGTCTGGGGAGTCCTTTCAAACTACTTCCAAGAGAAAGCTTAAACTATTCCATTACCTACAGGGCATAGTGTTGGGAAGACACACTTTGATGTTTGTTTTCTTCTGGCAAGTGTACAGAAGGGGTGAATATGGAATTGAATTCTCTCATGGAACATGCTAAATTTATAGACTTTGCTTAAAAAGTGTGATTTGTTTGTGTCAAATGCTAGTGCAATGGCTTCTTTCTTAGTGGTTTTGTTCCTCTTGTATTTAGCTCACAATTACCAAAGTCTCTGTTTCCTTTTTTATTGAAGAAGAAGCACATAGGAATAAATACCTACCTAATACAATGGTGAAAATAATGTTGATAACCTATTATGCATATTCAAATATGTTTTGCTCAATAATACAAATTGTACAGAATGAAAAAAATGCCAGACATTACTAGGAACCAAGTAGTGTGCTATAACAAATTCATCTCACAATACAGTCTAACATAAGCAATGATCACTATTTTTACTAATAATGATATCTGTGTCTTCTATGGACTCTGACACATGATAAACACACAACAAATCTTTTTGCAGCTTATTCTGAAATCAGCAAGGCTGGGTGGTCAATGTTTTCAAATTATTTTATTGAGGCAGTTGAGAGATTCTGTGTGTCCTCCTAGGCAGTTTAAGAAGAAAATCCTCTTTTAGCTTGCCTCTGACATTTTCTATAAATGGGGTCACCTTACAGAGCTTCTGGCAACATAGCTTTATGAGGCTGCATTGAGAGCTTCCAAAAGATAGGAAACCATAGAGCATCATAAGGCAGTTGGAGGAATCTGCACATGAGGAGTGAATGGAACTGTGAGCCAGCTGGAGTCGTGACCAGACATCCAGCAGAATTCCATCTGGACTGGGCACAGGAACGTCTTTGCAGTCTGGGCATCATGAAGCGTTCCCTGGTTCCTTCTTAGTCTGGTTCTCTGGCTGTCACCTCTCTACTCTGACCAACAGCCTGTTCCACATTTGACCTGCACTGATTTCTGGCTCTGGCTTCTGGATGTGGCCTTGTTGCCATGGCTACCAGGGCTGGGTTTGGACTCAACTTGGCTTCTGGTTGCAGTTTCTGAACACACACAGCCGGGTGCCCAGTTTCTAGCTTTGGCTTGACGTGTCAGTATTTGCCACTGGCTGCAGGCCTTTAACCTCTTTAGTTTCACCCTTTGGTATCTGAAGTTTTAAGTCCAAGGGCTCAGACGCATGTTTGAAGGGGACACTAAACCAGTATCTCACAAAGGCATAAGTAAATTCATCAGAGTTCCATCTTTTCATGTATTTATTCTCCTATAAATGACCCAAGTGTTAGTCCGACTAAATATGTTTTATTTAAAAATCATATCCAATATATATAAAATGGGGAATCACACATATAGAACAGTGTTGGGCTCTCAATGCCTTATCCGTCTAGGCATATTACATATGATATTACTTACCCTATTTTAGCTGCATCTTCCACTTATAAGGGCTACAAACACAAAGCAGCAGGAGCCCAGGAATGGAAAAATGATGCACAGCAGGAACTCCTAGGAAGCCCTTTATCATTGACATGGCCCTCGATGAACTAACAGACTTTGGAAAGAAAATTGAGATTTTTTAGTATAACTAACAAGGTGAGAAACCAAGGAGAAAGGTGTCAAATTGGCAAATTATTCAAAGTCTTCATGAAAATGATTTGTTTTCCATATTAACCATATGATTCATTTATATATAAAAGTTAAATATGTGCTTTTATTGTTTTGACGTGTTTATCTACGGAGAGATGTAAAGATTGTGTGACTAGGTTTTATTATGTAGGCGCAAAGAACTACATTATGTAGGCATGAACAAGAAAGATTTACCTTTTGTTTAGAAACTGTTGCATTTGATGGTATTGGGAAAAGACTCAGGGTGTATGTTGAAAGTAAAGGAGAGACTTTAGAAATATTAAGGATAAAAATGACTGATAAAAGTAATAAAGACATAATAAAGGAGAAACGAGGATTAGAAAAGAAAACATGGAGTGGACATATCTAAAGGTAAAATGTGTAGAGTTAGTCTGCCTCCATCGGCTTATTATTGTCCGTGCTTAAACTAGATCATAGCTAAAAGGACCTCCCTCTTGATTCCATAAAGGGGTTTTTGATCACAGAATATCATCAGGTACAATGTTCCCAAACTGATGGCGAATCATAGCACCTTGAACAGTTTTACAATTGTTCTTCATATTTAGTCAAAGCACATGGGGAGTTTATTCCCCCCCCCCCGGCAGAATGTTGAGCTGTTGGTAAAGGAACTGAAAGTTGGTGAGGGGTTGATAACTACATATAGTAAATCTTTCCCTGAAGTTAAAATAAGCTACTACGAATACTGTCTTGATCTATTTTATCTTTATTCTACACTGTTGCAAAGCAAATAATGTTAGTGCCTTATTTGTTCCTATCCCAACACAGATAAAATAATGAACTCTAAACAGCACAATTATTTATTCTAACAAACAGATTTCTTAGAAGACAATTTTAAATAAATAAGTCTTGAGTATTATTTGTAACTTTTTTTTCTGATTGGATAATGGAAACTAGAACTGGTCTATGATTATAGAGTTATGCTATGTATTTTTTTTATGTGGTTAATGGGCCAGTGAACCCCATCCCACAGTTGTCAGCCTGGATGGCTTCAGTATGTCCCCCTAGCAGAATTATAGTTGAAAGTCTGTGGTTCTTTTTTTTTTTTTTTTTCATCTTGCTCCAAGTTCCATGGTGCTCAGCCAACCAAGAAGCTCCAATTGCCTTCAAAGATGACTCATCACTCGAGTGAGCACTGCGGGGAGCAGAGTTAGAGGAGAGTCTGACTCCAGGAAGGAGATTTAACATATGCCTTATCTTAGATCAAATCCTATCTAAACAGGAGTCTCTGAAATCTTAAGGCTTGTACACATCTCTAATTGCCAATAGGGCATAAACCAGAATGAACTTTATAGATAAAAGAGAGCAGTTACTAGGGAAAATGTAAGTTATTTTTCAATACTGAAATTCTCTTTGAATATGGTCTACATGTTATAAAGCCTTCATGTCAGATTATTTACAAATAAATTAAATAGTCATGAACTGATTCTATAAAAAGTAAAATCAACATAATTTAAAAACACAGCCCCCTTTCTTATGTTAGCAATGATTCTTCCATTTTTTTTTGTGGAAATTCCAATGCTTATTCTTAAAGTGTTTGGGTGTTACTCACTACCAAAATAATAATATATTCTCTATTTCCCCAAGGCCTTCTAAGGCAATGTTAATTCAGTGGCATATTTTTCTTAGGCTGTCAGGTTCTGACCAGATTTTTTTTCCTCTGACATTTGGAAGGATCCTGCTGTCTTCAGAGCTGCAGAGCAATAGCTGAAGAATTTTCTTATATTTATTTATTGTTTTAGATAAATATATACAATTTCAAAGATACGTTTTAAATTTACTGAGATACTAACTTTTCAATGGCATAACTGAAATATTTTAGAAATTATGAAAGATAACAAGAATATGGGATTTGGTACTGGAAGGTCCCCAGGGATAGGGCATTTTCTCTTGTATGTTTGTTTCACACCTATTAAACCTGTAGGCTAATAGTCTCCTATCAGAAAGCTACCTTTTGTTGTTATAAAAACAATGAAAAATGATATTGATTTTTTTCAGGCATATATACAGCATGATGGTTTTTCACTTTTAGCTCTAAGTGAAATACTTGTCCTCTATGATCCAATTGCAGATAAGATGGAACGATTTCAATTGCAAATTGAATCCACTAGTAAGATTCTTTCTCACAGTTAATTGTTGTGTTACATGCCGATATGGTTTAAAACTAAATGATCTATGTCTTCCTTGCTTGCATTCTCCTAGTTGCCACATTGTAGCTTTAATACAAAGAGATGATGAGGCCACATATGAACCCTTCCTCAACACATATCGGCCTTTTCTTTGCTTGTCATTCTTCTTTCAAATAACTCCTCTGTCTGCCTGGTATAAATCCTTTCCCATGCTAGATATGCACTCACTATGCAGCGTATCAGAAAACAAAGGTGAAGCAGGAGAAGGTTTAGTTGTTTGATACTTCCGTCTCATTTCCTGTGTTGCTCTTGGATCTGATATTTCACTAGTTTGTTTTTGCATTCCTATCCTCTATGTAATTAAAATGTTCTCTCTAAATTTCCAGCTACATTGAAGCAATCAGTTGCTAAAAGTTTCCTATCACTATTGTCTAAAACACATACACACACTTTTTTTTTTCACCGTGTCTCATTAAATAAATGTGGGAATGTAAACCTGAATAGATTAGCATATTTACTTCCTGAAAGAGAATTTGACTGAACTGTTTTCAGATCGACATGGATTATTGCATCCCAAAGACAACATATGTTAATTATGGCTAAAAGTGATAGAACGCCAGAACTATGCGGTTCAATGTATTAAAAAAATCAAAAATGCATCTCCCTCAAAGAAGATATACACTCCTCACCGTAGCATGCTTCAGAGTCTGTCGCAGAGTCCCACTCTGCAGGCAAGCTTTGTCTCTCAGTGTCCATTCATGCAACAGGGCGTGTGTTTATTTGTATTATGTTGAACCTAACTGTATCTCCATGTGACAAAAACTGTGAGGAAGTTTTACCACTCTATTTCTAATGTTTCCATTTCAGTTGGCAGCAAATTATGGTCTATGGCTTGGCTCGACCATGCTTTCATGGTCTAACCCAAATAAACAAGGGCAAACCTCAGGGGAGCGCTCCGTGGTGAGCAATTTTAATTAGCAAATGATCCTGAAGCTGCACATTCAAAACAAAATATTACTCAGCAAACAATATTGCTGCCGCCAGGAGAGGTTGTGTGCACAGCTTGTGAAGGCGCAGGCAGCTTTAGGGAAGAGCTGGTGAGGGGTAATGAGAAGTGTCACTTAAAGTTAGTTCCTGGATCCCAGATCAAAGTGAAGGACACTCATCCTCCTGGCACGGGCACTCAAATCAAAGTGTCAAGCCTGAGAGTTATCTCAATTCCACAGTTTCCAAGAGGAAAAGAAAAGTGTTCGCTCAGAGTGAATTATTTCTTGAAGGAATAAGATTCTTCATCAGTAAATAGTTAGTCATTAAAGGGAATAGAAAATGGTTGGATAATTATGATTCTACCTAAAATCACTTTGTTTTCCCCCAAAGAATAGGATTTACAGAATTTTGTTTTTGTTATAAATTCCATTTTGCTCAATTTTGATTTGCTTTTACTTGTATCCTCAGTAGTATTTAAAAAAATAATTTCCTTTCTACATTTCACTAGTTATTTATACCACGCGAATAATAATACCTTGCAAATAATAAATATCTAGATATATTTAGGGAGCATCATTGAAATATTGGCGGTGAAATCCTTTGTAAAAGCAACTCCACCTTGACAAGGAAATGGAGGGAAAATATTGTGCAGTTTATCCTGTACTGGTGTAAAAGAATAACTAAGGCTGGATAACTTATTAACAGAGAGAGAGAGGGAGAGAGAGAGAGAGAGAGAGAGAGAGAGAGAGAGAGAGAGAGAGAGAGAGAGAAAGGAGAGAGAGATTTATGTCTTAACATATTTGGAGGCTGTAAAATCCAAGATCAAAAGGCTCATGGCAAGGGATTTCCTGCGGTGTCATAGCATGGTGGAAGGCAGAAAGGCAGTAAAGTTCAACAGAGCATATGAGATTTAACTTCAGTAATTCCTTATTATCATTAATTCATTCATGAGAGTGGAGCTGACATGTTCCGAACTCCTTGTCAGTCCTCAATTCCCAATATAGCTTAGTTGAAGGATAAGTTTGAACACATTGTGTGTGTGTGTATGTGTGTTCACAGTCAAGACACCTCAGCCATTAGAAAAAATATATTTTTTTCTGTCAAAGAGTTTTTGCACATAATACATTGACTATTGGAAGAAGTTTGACATATAAATAGATTAGTCACTATAATCAATTTTGTGAGTCAGTTGTCCATATCTTAATATACACCTTACATTATGTTCTTCGGTCACCTTACGTAAATGACAATTCAGAAGGAACCTCAGGAGGGGAAGTGTCATAAAATAAGAGTTTCAAGCTCATGTTCAATAAGTAGGCAACACAGCTCTTGTTCTGAATGTATATAAGAATACGTGGTGAACATTTCTATACCATAAATACCCTCTACTTCCCGTGGAAAACTCACTGATCTGTAAGTATTCACTTTTCTCAGTATTCTTATTTGCCTAAGTTTTAATGAATGGTGATTCATTTAAATGTATGTTGTGTAGCAGGCTTTCTTGGACTGCCAGTCCCCTAATCATGACACAGAGACTTAGTATTAGTTATGACTACTTGTCCTTAGTTTAAGCTTGTCCCACTAGCTCTTATAACTTATATTAACATGTTCATTTACATTTACATTTGCCTCGGGGCTTTTTACCCTTCCTTCCTTCCTTCCTTCCTTCCTTCCTTCCTTCCTTCCTTCCTTCCTTCCTTCCTTCCTTCCTTCCTTTCTTTCTTTCTTTCTTTCTTTCTTTCTTTCTTTCTTTCTATTCTACTTTCCTGCTACTCTGTGTCTCTGTCCTTCAGCTGTCTAGCTGACTGGCCTGAACGTCTCTCTTTCTGTCTCACTCATTGCCTCTCCAGCCTACATTTCTCTTCCTACTCATTCTCTCTGCCTGCCAGCCCTGACTAGCAATTGGTCATTCAGGTTTTTATTAGAGCAATCAGTTGCCTTAAGCAGGCAAGGTGAAACAAATGTAAAACATCTTTCTATAATAAAACAAGTGCAACACACTTACCTAGTTAACATAATATTCTATAGCGATGCTGTGTCTTACAGTCGTGAGTTATAATTTTTTTCTATTCACAAGGGAAAACTAAGTGACAAGAGAGGGCTAAAATTCCCCTGGCAGAAAGTATTAAATATACTTAAATATCTGTTATCAGACAATACATTTAGGATCCACCCACAAGCAACATTGTGACATTTTGAGTTGTGTCCCTAAGAACTGGGTAGTTTTTCACCACCCTCCCAGTCTGTTTGGGGATATACTATGTACTGTTTCTATATCAAAGTACAGACACCCACGTACACATTCCACATCAGCTCACCCACCTTTGTGCAAAAGACACATTGCACTTAAGTCCTTGAATAGCTGGAATTAAACTGAAAGCAGAAAACAAAGAAGAGCTAAAAAAATGCAGGCAGGGTGGGCAGAAGCAACAACGGAAGTAAATGTTAAAAACATAGAAGGAACCAAACAGTTAGGAAAAATAGACAAATGAAAAATCTTTTGGAAAAAATGAAGCAGTATGCATTTATTCTAAAACTAAAGAAGAAAATTAAGGCCTACTGCCAGACAGTCAAACTGTGAAACATTGTTTCTCTTTTGTGACAAACACAGAAGTATATTCTGACATAGAGAGAGAACCCAAGTTCAACTGTATGTGATCATCAATGCTGCTACAAGACTATTCTCAAAGTTATTATTCTACAGCTCAATCTAACTTGGAGCTATGATTCTCTCCAAAATGCAAAATGCACGAACTTGTCATTGAGTCTGACAGGTCTGATGGTGTTGTACCTTTTTTGGCTGGTCAGTGCACGCACAGCACAATCAATTGGGACTTAATTCTATGACTTAATCAATAGCTATTGAATATTGTTCTAGTACTAGGAATACATTTAACAGCAAAACAAACATGAGCCTGACAAGATGGTGCTGAAGCTAGTAGAAAGGTACGCATTTTGTCATTCCACTGATTCTTTATTATCTACTTTATTTTATCTTACACATTTTTTGCAATTTTCTCAATTATTGATGATAATTTGGATTTTGTTGTTTTGCAAATTCAGAGTGTACATGCTTATAAGAACAAACAATGAATCTGATCCAGAAAACTGCTAATATAGGCTGGAGAGATGGCAAAGAGGTTAAGAGCACTGACTGCTCTTCCACAGGTCCTGAGTTCATTTCCCAGCAACCACATGGTGGCTCACAGCCATCTATAATGAAATCTGATGCCCTCTTCTGGTGTGCAAACAGAACACTGTATACATTATTTTTCTGTAAAAAAAAAAAAAAAGAAAAGGAAAATTACTGAAGAAATTATTGCTCCCGGTTGGTAAGTGAAACCTAAGTGTATAGCTTCCTTTGCTATAAGAAGATATAACATTCTCATGGATTTTTATAAATATGACTTTAAAGATAAGATTCCTCTAATGAAGTTAACATAAAATTTAGAAAAAAATCTTTAAAGTGTTAGTGCAAACATTTCTCTCATCTTGGATATCAGCATATTTGCATTTTCCCAGAATTATGAAGTCACGGATTTTAAATGATATAGCAACATTATTTAAACAGACATTAAGAAAATACACTGGCAAATTACAACATAAAGCTTTCTGGTTATTCTGATTATATGATACTCCACCTAGTCAAGAAGGCATGTATGCATTTTCAAGAAAAATGCTACAAATAAACAAATAGGTATTAAAATTCATTTTTGAAGAAATAATAATTTAGGAAATTTAAGCAGAAAGTAATTCATATTAGTGGTATAAAAAAGATAAGAATGAATACTATACACATACACATTCATGTATGCAGTAAGGAAGGACCAAAAAATGAAATTAAATTCACCAATAAATGTTAATGACTAAACATCACCTTAGGATAGCTTATTTTGAGTAGTTTAAGCTAAGCTCTGTAACCAATGAATAAATAATCTTTAAATATTAAATGCACCTCATAAGCTTTCTAAATGTGTTTTTATTTTAACCACAGAAACTGGAATAAATATAAAAATACATGGACAATTATATCTCAAAGAAGTAGTGTTATTTCTTATGTTACTCATTATTGTTATGTGATAAATTTTTGTTTATAATTATATTATGAGCTAATGTCATCATTTAAACAATTTACAGAATGTGTGCTATTTTTCTACTGTAAATATGGTAGCAAATTACAAGAACAAACTCAAGCCATTGAAAGGAAATATTGAAATCTATTAAAAGGAAAGATAGGTTTCTTTTTTTGTGGAATGTCTTTTTTAGGGATTTTATCAGTGCATAAAAACATCATGATGGAATAATTTAGAAAGAGTTTATTTCAGTTCATAGTTCACAGTCCATCTTCAGAGAAATTTGTACAGGTATTCAATGCAGAATCCTGGAGCTAGGTTTCATGAAGAAGCCATGGAACAGTGCTATTTATTGGCTTACTCTTCAAGGTTTGCTAAGCTTGATTTTTTTTTTTTATATCATTTAGGACCACACACCAATGTTGGACCCTTCCAAATCATTCTTTAATTAAGAAAAGCAACATAGGTTTGCCTGCAGGTCTATTCGGTGAAGAGATTTTTCTCAATGAATGTTCTTTCTTCCCAAACAACTTCATCTTGTGTCAAGTCAACATAAAACTAGCCAACACATGTAGTAGTTGGAAGATTGATCATCAGGTTCATAATAAGCATGACAATATACAAATACTTCATGCAAGAAATGATACCTAGTGTTTAAAGTTTTACATGCTTTATTTTCCTCAACCAACACGACCAGCTATTGCAACACACGTTTTCTAGGGTTCTTGGGATTTGACTCACACAAACACACATTCATTTGTACATATACCTTGTGGATTACAAAATATTTTTAAAGTACTGGATTTCAAATTTTACTAAAGTGCTGTAGGGCAGTGGGACTTTTGTTTCAGGTCACACTGGTCAGAAAAAGCATAGACGTTATTCTGGCACAGTCCTCCCGTGATGTAATTTGGGTCACAAAGGATTCCCATGTGCCTGCCAGGCTCTTTGTTCTTCTCCATTTTGGCATCCTTCCTGAAATGCCTGAGATCCCAACATTGAGAAAATCCCTTAAGACTGAGCGACTTTGCATGCAGGTGGCCAGATGCCAGGTGCCTTCCTTTCATTTGTATTAGCCCATCGCTAGGAAACAGCAGATGCCATGGTTCCTCCTAGAGAGCCTTTTACACAAGGAGAAGCTAAAGGAGAGTTCATTGAAAACTGAAGTGATATGCACAGGGGAACTCAGACTTCCAGAACTTGTTTGGAATTTAGGTAGAATAGAGGCTTCAGTGACTTGTCTGTAACGTTTTTAGATTTATTGATCTCTATCTACCTTAGCCTGAGCCCTGAGGCATCTTAATGAATTCTAATATGGATTGCCTGGTACTCCAGGCAAACAAGAGTAATTCAATTGCACAAAGGACTTTGCTTGAGGAAGCTCAGAGCTGCCGCACTCTTCCTTGCTCTTACTCCGGCTTCCTCTGCAACTGGTAAAGCTAATTCTGCTTCATACTTTTCTATAGATGTTGAAATGTCCTTGTTTCTCCGAGTTGGAGTCACGAGAAAGGACTAGCAACTATTTTGGAAATCTCTCAGCAAATGGTCAAACCTGTCATACTGAACTCGTTCAGATAAAGAGAAATCAACAGGGTACCCAATGATCATTTAAAAAGGACACTTGTAATTTTCTAAATATTCCTCTACTTCTTGCAGTAAAATGCTATAAATATGAACTAATTTTCTAAAAGCATGAATTCTTAGAAAATCTATTCAAAGAGAAAACAGGAGAGATATTAAAACTCCCCCCATGTTCTTGAACAGTATATGCAATTTTACATGGGTAAAAACAAAACAAAACAGAACAGGTCTAGAAGTGAGTCTGCTCTAGAAGAATAACATTAGGACAGTTATTAAATTGAAAGTAAATTCATTAGCTTTCAAGGAAATTTGTAGAGTTCATATTTTTTTTTTCTTTCACAGAGAACAAAGTGCTTAACCAAATTTGTTTTTCAAAGAGTATCCCAAATGCAAGGAACAGGGAGCCTTTCTAATTAGAATGTAATTTCAGACTCCTCTGATTGTGTTTTAACTCTGCTGAATATGGAAATTTTGAAGTCTTCTCTGTTAATTAACTCAATTCACTAACACTGGAGATGGACAGGTTTCTCACTGTTAAACTTTAGTATTGCTATATGAAGGGCTAGGTCAGTGGTGCCGCCACCATTGCGCCTCTGTGCACAACTGTCTTTGTTCAATAACAGGCCCAGCCAAGGAACTAGCCTGCTGATAAGCATGTTGTGTTGATTTTACTGTTTTCCTCTTTTCTTTCCCCTTTAAAAATCTTTCATTTGTTGTGCCAACAGCCTTGCTTTTTGGCACACCTGCTTTCTTCGTCAGACAGGGTTAGTTCTCTCAGAATCAATTGCGAGCAGCTTGCAACCAAATGCCTGATTAAAAAGTTAGCAGACCTTGAGTGCAATTACTTCAGCTCTATAGCACTCAGGCATTAAACCCGGTGTTAATTGTTTCCCATTTTTGTAACGATCCTTATAATAGGATAAAAACAGAAGAGATCATTTCTTGCAGTTAAAGCAGCAGAAAATGAAGACATTCATATTGATTAATCATTGTAATATAAAATTAAATGCAATTAGGAGTAAATACATTTGAGAATGGTTTTTTTTTTTTGATGCTAACCGAAGCCATCATCTCTGCTCTGCCAAAATATAGCTATAAATTATTATTACAAGAAATTGTGTATCTATATAAAAGGTTTATATAAGAGATAACCATTATAATAATAAATTTTAGAACTTTTGTGTGATTTCTGAATTCTATTTTCTCTAAGGATTTTCATAAATATATATTCACAAAGTATGGTTTGTGTCTTAAATTTCTATACACCAAGTTTTATAATCGCTTTGCTAAATATTTTAAGGAATTAATATTCTATAAAGAAAAAATATTTTAAGGCACATGACAAACAATATTCTAAAACCACCTGTCTCAACTGGACCAGACTGGTCTTGACCAGAACAGATTGGTTTCGACCAGACCAGACCAGACTGGAACAGACCGGACCAGATCAGAATAGACCAGACCAAATAGGTTCCAACTGGATCAGACCTTACCAGATTGGAATAGACCGGCCTCAACCAGACCAGACCGGTCTCAACCAGACCACACCGGACCAGACCAGTGGTAGCCAGACCAGACTGGTCTTGACTGGGCTGGACCAGACCAGAATAGACTGGTCTCAACCATAGCAGACCAGACCAGACCGGTGATTACACACACACACACACACACACACACACACACACACACACACACACACATACACTGGTAGATAAATTATGCTCCAATAGAAGAACATACATCCAAAAATGTGTAGGCAGCATACTAGACTTTGTGGATGTTGAAAAATGAATAAAATAAAATGATACATATATGATTGAATATGGAAGTAAATCTGGGAGAAGTTAAGGAAGGAAACTGATAAAATCGCAGCACTTTGTTTAGAAGTCTGAAAATTAAATAAAATTTAAATAATAAATAAAAGATTTTTTTTTCTGCACGAGAATAAAGAAATTTTTCTAGTTCACCTACTGCATAATTTCAGCCTACTCTATTCTATCCATGATCAGAAATGAAGTCCATCCTCTGTAACTGTTTAACTGTTGGAGTTCAGATTATAATTCTAGATTTTCTTTTACTATACAGTTGTCATCAGTTGCTGATTCCTTATAGTCCTCATCAAAGATACATTCTAGGAAATAATGTAACATTCCAGTGGAAATAATTAAAACATTTAAAATAATTCAATTTAAATAATTAAAATAATTTTAAACATTTCCAGTTGAAAATAATTAAAATATTTGAGATGGTTTCTATGTAGGCAGAATATGATTAATTTTGCTTCAATGTGAACTTTAAGTTTTAAACTCAGGGGTGTCTGTCTGCTTGTGATTTATTTTCTCTTATGTCAAATCAAAATCATTTCCAGTACTTTTAATTGAGTTACCATATTTGCTTTATGTGTAAGACAATCAATAGTCTCATTTTGTCATGATGATGTGTCATAGATGTAAATTGTTGCATGTTTTATTTAACCTACATTTTGAATATCATCACATAGTAGGGGTTATAAGTATCTCTGTCTTTGAGGAATGTTTTATTCATAGTTAAAAATCATCTCATTTTTTATTCATGTAAGATTTGATAATAATGCAGATACAATGAAGTCAAATTACCAACTTTTCTAAGATTAGCATATCTGTAGGTCATGACCCCCATGGGAGTCAAACAACCTATTCACAGAGGTCACATATAAGATATCCAGGATATCAGATACTTACATTACAATTCCTAAAAGTAGTAAAATTTCAGTTAAGTAGTTACAAGTAGATAATGCTATAGTTGGGGTCGCTACAACATGAGGCATTGTATTAAATCGTTGCAGAATTAGAAAGGTTGAGATGAAACAAAAGTGAGTGTTTCCAAATATTATTAAACACCCAGAATTGTTAACATCAAAGGTAAAGACCACTAAATATTTTTTATTTACATTTGTTTGAGGTGCTACAGTAAAAATAAAAAGATATTCAGGGGTTGGACATATATTTTTCTTAATGAATACATTCTTAAATTCTACCTTTTATGGAGTTAAAGAGTTTATGGTCTATGGAGAAGTGCATACAAAAGCATCTATAATGCTGACCTTAAGTTGTTACTTATATGTTTGCAAAGAACTTTAAGCCATTGACACTATTAATTGTAACAACCCAATTGCATGACAATAGTCATACACTATTGTCCATTTGCTTTATTTGAAGATTTTCCTATGCAGCTTGGATATTTCTATATCAAGTGTTTATTCCTACTATACCTTGAGTTTCTCCTTCATAGCACCAACTACATGTGTAATTACTTGTTCTATTCCATTTAACTTACATGAGGAAAGATCTTGAGTGAAATGACTGTTATATGTGACAAAGAAAGTCTCCAGTATCAGAGTCCCTGAAAGAAAGAAGGATAATTCTTTTGTTGAAATCCAAGTAGAGAGCTCTAGAAAGCTTTTGACTTATTGTCAAGACTCTTTCTTGGCCATATAAGAAAGGCAATACATGTAGCCCAAGATGAAGCTTCGGTCATCACTTAACTGTATAAGTATAATAAAATTCCAAATTTTCTGTCACAAAAAATGTAAATCTGATTGGGGCAGGCAATAGACAATGAAAAATACCTGTATAACACAGATGATTTACACGAAGATATGAAAGTAAACTTTTTACACATTTACTAGTTCCATATATATTTTGAAGGCGAAGCCCCTCAGCTTTCAATGGTGTTACATGTTTCATTAAGAGTGATTTTAGGAGATGGCTCAGAGGTTAAGATCACTGGCTGCTCTTCCAGTGGTCCTGAGTTCGATTCCCAGCAATCACATGGTGGCTCACAACCATCTATAATGAGTACCAGCTTCTGGCATGCAAGCATACATGCAGACAGAGACTGTGTTATAAATAAATAAATCTTTAAAAAAGAGTGATTTTATTGGACATTAGGACTCTTCAGAATTCCAATGAGAAAGGAAAGAAACAATTTGAGTAGATATGCTTGCACACTTAAAATAGCATCTTTTATAAGATGTTATAGAGTGCAGAGGTTTAGAGTCCTGGGGAAACCTTTGAGTTCTGTTACCTATGCCTGTGACAATGGAGAGACTCAGAGAGGTCCCGTAGCTGGGACCTCAGAAAAAAGACTGCACTGCCCCAACAGATAATATCTCCATGGGTGTTGCTGGCCATGAAGACCTGTGATATTAATAGACTTGATATTGATAAAACATTCAGTGTTTGAATATTTGATAGGAGCATATAGTCTTACCTAGGCTGTCTTATTCACTTAGTTCCTACTCATTCAAAGCCAACTCCAATCTCTAATCATAAAAGTGTCCTATGACCACTGTGTTTTTTACCATATAAATTTAATATTAGTTTTATGTTTTAATGCACTAATAATTAATCATTATGCTATAGCTGCCTGTAGTATTCACAGAAACATGCTGTACAAGTTCATAACCTCAGTTCTGTACCACGTCGTTTAGGAGTGGTTTAGATTCAAACATTTCATTTATACAGAATATGTTATATGCTTGAATGATGCTGAAATTGCCTAACAAAAATCCTCATTATATACTCATATTATCATGTGATACATAACTGTATATCATAAAACATCCTGATTCAGATTTTACAGACATTCTGATGTTATAGTTTCAGAGAGAGCTATTCAGGTAAGAATGAGTATCATTTCCATCTAGCAATTTTCTTAATATTAAAATTTCTTGGATATAATTGGAAACTTAGAAATGCATTTAGAGCCGGGCGGTGGTGGTGCATGCCTTTAATCCCAGCATTAGGGAGGCAGAGGCAGGTGGATCTCTGTGAGTTCGAGGCCAGCCTGGTCTACAAGAGCTAGTTCCAGGACAGGAACCAAAAGCTACGGAGAAACCCTGTCTCGAAAAATCAAAAAAATGTATTTAGAATACATATTAAATTAGAATTTTATATAGAAATTGATAAATATGATACATATTACTAAACTATATTTAAATATTCAGTTGTGAATATCCTTTCCTCTTCAGGAGTACTTACACTTCTTCTAACTTTAAGAGGAATTGTATGTACAAATGTAGGTAGGAATAAGGTTATAAGATCATATCCTTGCACCAAAAATACTACTTTTCTAACACAGTCTCTTAGGCACTACTACTGATTCACTGACATGTTTGTTTGGTTATCACGCAAACTGCAGGTCTGATGCAAGTCGTATAGATTTTCATATCTATGAAAGTTAGTGATAAAACAAGACGTCTGTGCGGTATTCTCTGTATGCTTTTTCAGTGTATGAAGGCTGAGATAAAGTGCCTTCTATATACATTAAGCTCTATGATCTCTTACAGGAAAGGTAATTCTTTAATTCCCAAAGTGTCATCATCTATCTTCTTCTGTCTGTCACACTAAGACATGGACTAGACCAGAATTATTTTCTGTTATGTACAGCATGGCATTCCATTTTCATGCAGCTCTTTGAAATATGTCTGTAAAAGCAACACAATTGATTTAAGCCTAAACAGAAGGTAAAATGTTTCCTTAAGGATATCTTTGAGCATTCATAATGTTTTAGCTAAGAAAATAAGAGGAAAACAAGATTGAATATTACAATAGATGTGTGACTACAGAAATACTTTTGAAATACAAATAGTTATGTATAGAATTTTGCTTAATTTATAACAGAATAATCAGATACATATACATAAATTAATACTGAATTAGTTTATCAATATATAAACAGACACACAAATTATGTTAACTAGAACATACTCATAGAAGAACTGTCATATTCTAAATTATTTGAAACTGGATTGAAGTATCTTTTCTTTTTAGTAAAACCTATGTAATTCCCTTCCTTGGTAATTTTTCAATTTATTTTGTTATATAAAGGATTGATTACAGAAAATGTGTATACACTCTACAGAATTCCCTCATATGTTCTTTTTCTGAACAGTTTGTGCCATCACAAACATTAAGACCATGATTCAAAATTGTTGTCATTTTTCTAAGATTTATTTATTATTTATAGAATGTTCTGCCTGCATATGTGCTTGTATACCAGAAGTGGGCACCAAATGTCTTTATAGAAGATTGTGAGCTACCATGTGGTTGCTGGGAATTGAACTACTCAGAACCTCTAGAAGAGCATTCAGTGCTTTTAACCTCTGAGCCATCTCTCCAGCGCTATTGTTCAGTTTCATAAATATTAAAGCTTAAACAAAAATAATTCATTATATTGTGATATATATGTATATGTATATCAGTATATGTATGAGTGTATATATGTATGTATACACACACACACACATACACACACACCCTTAGGGTTTCCACTGCTGTGCCAAAACACCATGACTGAAAAACAAGTTGGAGAGGAAGGGTTTATTAGACACTTCTTCACCTTCTTTTTGTCTTTTGTTATGTGATGTTTCCTGAGTACTGGTAGAGTGTTTTGTTTGTTCCATTTAAGGAAGAGAATTCAACAAACAATTGTTCTCAATGCTCTGAGTAATTATAAGTCTTAGTTACTATGGTCCATTGCAAAATAAAGTTCTCTCCTATCAAAGCTGGCAGTAGTTTCAATATATAGGAGTAAGTAAAACAACTTAAAAGGAAATTTGATGGATACGACATGACCATTTAGCAAAGCAACAGCTGGAAATTTCCTACTGGGATATGTGACTTCAGCAGCTTTATTTTTTTAATAGTTCTCCCCTTTTTGTTGTTTATTTTATAGTGTAACTATAGGGTTATAGTATAAGATATGAATATTCTCCTCATTCCTGTTTGAAAAGTGTTTGATTACCAACATAGCAGCCCTACCTTTATTGTCCCAGTGAACACATCTTATAATGACTCTCCTACTATTTCAGTAACATGTATTTACAATTGCTGACTATGACAATTTGGCTGAAAAAGACAATCTAAGCTTCTAACTCATATATCATTTTAGAAAACATATATTTGAAGATTTAAAATATAAAATTCTGGAGCTGGACTTTTTAAGTGACAGCCTGAATTATTTTTCATAAATTCTTATGCATAGGCTAAATTATAGTGTAGTGTAAATTCTACTTTGTGGTTGAACTATTTCTTTACATTATTTGTTGTGAAATATAGTGCACAAAGAACCCTAGAAAAATACATAAGGCATTTCTATACATAATTGTTGCATCTCAGATGCAAATTAATTTATACTTTAGTGTCTTTGAAACATTGCTGAAATATTTGTAGCTTTACCATCTGTACTGCCATGTCCGCTTTAGAGTGCATCCTTTGTGGGCATTCTCTCTACCTTTTAAAAATATTTTAATTAAAATAAAATTATATCATTCACTTCCACCTTTCTTTTCTTCTCTCAAGCCCTCCCATGTCCACTTTCACTTGCTTTCAAATTGGTGGCCTCTTTTTATAATCACTATCATATACATATACACACAAACATACACACACACATACACACATATATGCAGAAATATTGAAATAAAACCTCCTGAATCTGTTTTTGTTGTCTGTGCAATATATTGTTTCAGGGCTTACCCCTTTGTATTTAACAACCAAATAGCAGAGTTATCCCTGAGACATGTTAATTCTCCCTCTAAGCAGTCACTAGTTGCCTGTATTTTTTCTCCAGTGGTGGTACCTGTGATATTTCTCCCTTTTCTCATTTGTATGTTTATTGATATTGCTTCTGTTAGGATCTTATGTAGTCAGCCTAATCTTTAACTCCCCTCATTCATGAGGTATCCTGAGACTTAAGTGCAAGCTGAGTAATGTAAATATATATCGACCCTTGCAATGTGCCTAGTTGTTGTTTATGGAATGGTGTCCATATACTGTGCAATGATTTTTATTTGATGAGGACTGAGAGCTATACTTACCTTTGTTATAAGGACAAGTTGTAGAATATATAAGAACTGCATTTATTTTCCTGAGTGTTTCTTATTATTTTATAGACTCAACTAACGTTTAAATAAGGTTCTCCATGCAGAAGAACTCAACACATGTTTGAATCCTGTATTTATGTTCGGGGATACAAATTATCCCCAACCAACCAATAACTGAGATTGGTGACTCAGTAATGTTGTCAAAGAGAAGATTAAAAAGCCACAGGGCAAGAAGCTATTATCACTGAGATGTAGGAGTGATTTCTGTTTCAAATATGAGACTCAAAATCACAGTGACTATCTTCAATAAGAGTGGTTTTCGTTTTTATTATTATTTGAAATAAAGTTCAGCTACTTAGACTGTTTAGAACAAAGACTATTGAACCCAAGAGGAAAGATATATAAAATCTTTCTCATGTTTATTTCAGCTAGCTCAGTGTCTCTGTTTTCTTATGATCATTATAAGGCTTTGATACTAGGAGAGTTGGTGATATGATATATTTTACAGAGCACACAAGACTTAAAACATAATTTCTACAGCTTATAAAACATCTAGACTTTATATTGTACCTATTAGTATTTAACAACACCTTCAGAAATATTTATCTAATATTTCTATATCTGAAAGTTATTGTTCAACATGTATGTTGGAAAATTTCTTGGAGAGGTTTATCAGATTTCTGTAATTCTAAACCTCTTGTGAAGTCTGTAACCATTCATCTATCTCATCTTATTCAACCTTTAGTATTACTGCTAAATTTATGATCAAAAAAAAACTTTCCTCCATATAAACTGAGATAAGATTGAGGTTGTTTTAAATGTATCAAAAGCTATGAAGAGGACTATGCTTCAAATTCTCCTTTTTTTCATAACTAAACTTAATGCTGTTTGTCTTTAAAGTACTTTGGGATTTCACTTTTACAATGATCCTCAAATACAATTTTAATGCCTGATATTATCATTATTACCTACACTCCATAAATTATGAATGATGAAAACAACAAAACAAAAACATATATTTTAACGATTTCAGAAAATAAAACCAGTATCTTTTAAGCAAGTACAAGGATATGAGTCTAGAATTACCAAAACCAAATAAAAGCCCGTGACATGCATGATGGTGGTTGTGTGCTACTGCAGAAAGGGGATCGGTGCTTGGGCCATCCTGAAAAGTATAGGTCAGGAAACATTTCAGTAACAATGACCTTCAGTTTCAGTGAAAGACTCCACAAAAAATGTTCTGCTTGAGATCTTTACATGCATGCAAACACATATGCACATGCATATGTATGTATATGTTTACATAGCTAAACTCACAAGTAAAATTAAAACACATAATACAACACCCACATCAAAACTTAAATAACAGAATATAATCAATTAGTTAAAATAAAATATGTATAACCCTGAAAATATCTTAAATAACATTACCCACACTCTCAAACCATTACAAAGCCACAAGTTTCAGAAAATTTGCATCTTTTGTTTTATGACTATGATTAAACCAATATTAAGTGCACAGAAGTTAGAAGGATGGTATAAAAATTAGTGTTCTTTTGAATTTAAGTAAAGACTTTTAGAATTTTAGTATATTGATTTTATAAGTTATGGTGTAGGAGGTCCTTCTGTTTATGTGTTGCTTTCATTGTTTGAATAAAGAAACTGCCTTGGCCTTTTGATAGGGCAGAACTTAGGTAGGCATGGAGAAGATAGAACTGAGTGCTGGGGAGGACAGACAGGCAGACGCTCTATGGCACTGCCATAGACAGACAGAGACAGACACTGGTTAAAATCTTGGTGGTAAGCCACAGTCATGTGGCAATACATAGATTTAGTAGAAGTGGGTTAAACCAAGACATAAGAGTTAGCCTATAAGAAGTTAGAGATAATGGGCTAGGCAGTGTTTAAATGAATAGTTTCTATGTGATTATTTTGGGGATTAAGCTAGCCAGGTGACTGGGATGAACAAGGGACCCACTGCCATCAATAAAGATATATTCTAAACTCTATAAAATACTATTTTCTAAGTATTAACAGTTATTTCTCTCTTGTTTTTATCACCCTTTTTAATACTCTCTCATAAATAAAAGTAGAAAGAGATTTAAGAAAAAAGACTTTTATGTTTAGTGTGTGCAAGTGGAGACATGTGTGCAAGTGGAGACAATTATTTCCACTCAAAGACAATTTTAATGCAACCTGTAGCATCAGAATATATCGATATTAATTTAAAGTTTCTCCAGCTCAATAGTGGGTTTTAGACTTTACTTCACCAAAAATAAATATGTTATTAATTAATTCTGCTACATTTTTAAACTTACACTCTAAGGATGAGTAAATATGTTCCCAGACACAACAAAGCACATAGTATGTCTGTCATTATTATTGTTCAAAAATAACTTTGTAGCATATCATATATTTATTTGCAAGCACAAATGTATGGACCTTGAATATTTTGGGAAAATGTTATATTCTTGACTTAACTTTAAAATCTATAAATATTATACAAACTGTACATATTCCTAACATTGCTTATCTATCCTATCATCATTCATCTACCATTATTAATGTATTACCTACATTTCTAAGTTATTGGCATTATAATAATTACAAGATCAAATGAAATATGGTTTTTGCTATGATATTGATGTACAATGAGAGCACTCCCATATCTGCCTCATTTCTTCTGTCTGCTCAATTTTTATCAACTTTTAATAGAACACTTTTAGGAGTTACTGGAGAAGGTGACCTAATATTTATTGAAAAATGTCACTCTTATGATTCAATCTATGCATATTTTTATATTTGGATTGTACTTATATTTTTCTGCACTATAACTGAATATCTTTTATTTCTATGGTAATTATTGTTTTCCCACACATTAGCGTGGTGGGCAGGATTAAATCCATTGGCTCTTCACTTTGATACTGTCCTAAATCATTATTCAGCTCATCGGTAGTTATTTTCTTGAGCCTTAGGCTGGCTACTCACGTATGCTGTGACAATTAATACATTCACAGTGAAATTTTCCTTTTTTCTCTTCTTTTTTTTCACAAAGAGAATATAGTAGTAACTTTTGGTTACCTGTCATGCAAGGTCTGACAGTGACAGATGAACATTATATTAGGTATAATATAATATAAGATATAGAGATATTCCAATGAAACTTCTATGTCTTCAGTGATTCTCAAAGAGTCTTAAAGTTTTTTCATCTACACAAATATGAAATACTTAATAAAATCAAATTGAAATAGTGAGGAAAAGATTTTCAACTGGATAACACATTTAACTAGATTCCACATTTTATGTGGAAATAATCATTTAAGAGACCCTCTGGACAACACAAGTGTGAACTAACGAAATTTCTAGAAGACTTCTATTCCTCTGTTTATTTTTTTTCTGTAATATGGTATGTCTTCAAATATTTTGAATTTGTAGTTTGCATTCTTAGTAGGTAATTATGATCTTGAGACTATTCTGAACACACAAGGAAGAATAAAACTTTGAGCATATATATGTATATTTGCATATATTTGCTTTAGTTCCTCTATGCTGGTTCCATGGTTTTTTCTTTTATTTTTACATTCCAACCACAGTTTTCCCTCTCACCTATACCCTGTTCCCCCTCTCCTCCCCTCCAGCCCAACCCCCATCTACTTCTCTCAACATGTAAGCCCCCCTCCATATAATTTATAGATGCAAAAATTCTGCTTGTAGATTCAGGAACAGTTGCTCTGGTTTAATGCAGTCGTTTTATATTTTGAATGCTAAGTCTGGCACATTAAGTTGGGTAGGAACAAGCCCTTCCCCATTGTTTGACATTACTTAAAATTCCTTTGGAGCTATGTTGTAAAAATAATTTGTACTTCGAAATATGCTCTATAATGGAGTTATGAAATTCTTTTACACTATTAATTAACAAGATAAATTTTATAAAAATTCTTATTGTGTCTAGTTTATTCTACAAGGGTAGCTGACATGAGTTCTAAATACAGGACAGTAATCAGACCCAAATTTTGTTTTTATCATTTATAGGTCAGACATATATTTTAGTAATCTATCCTTAATCAAAGAAAGAATCTCCCCCCAGCTCTTAACTCTACACTTCTGAGAGTGACTTATATAAGTTTACTTTAATAACAGTCCTAATTTACTATAATTTCTAATTAAATTGGTGTAATTATCTTGTATGCTGATTTTGTGACTATGATGAGGGTAGCCTAGTTTGTCACATGGGTTTGTTTATACTAGAAAATGAAATTGGAAAGGACTCTTGCTGAGTTGTTTTTCTACATTTCTGTACATATAATTTATAGATGCAAAAATTCTGCTTGTAGATTCAGGAACAGCTGCTCTGGTTTAATGCAGTCGTTTTATATTTTGAATGCTCTGGTAAAATACTATATTCCTACTCGGCAGCATTTAACTGTGAGAAATGGGTTAAGGGCATCTCAGGTAGCAAGTACTAAAGAACATAAGCAACATCATAACCCGCAATGTGACATGTTTAATCCTTTCTCTTTGCCTTGACCCTGAGGGAACATGTCCCCAGCCAAGGTGTGAAGTCAGTTTAAAACATTTTCTATTCTATGGCATTCTACTAGGGAAAACTATGTAAAAGAAATATTTCTTTTGTTTTGTATATGTTTCAAATATTTAAATTCAAGCATTCAGTCTACACACCCAAAGAATTCAAAGAATGAAATTTCTTGGGTTTCTCAAATATATAAAATATTTTTAAGGAGAAATAATACCTAAATCTCCCATTAGACCAGAATCAAATAGAAATAAAATTTAAAGTATAGTAAAAATGCTGCTGTAGGCCATTTCCATTAGGGTTTCTGTCAGTAAGAATCTTAGAAGGTATGCCCAATATGTTACAAAGTCCATAAAATCAGTATGTCCTTCCTTTCTGTAATTCATTTTACAGTAGTGCATTTACATATTTAAGAGATCACCTTTAAGTTAGCGAGAGTATCTACCATGCAATTTAAAAATTTGAAAATAAAACAGCTAATTGTGGAGTGAGTTAGAAATAAAAGGCGGCTGTTTCCACTCCAAATGAAAGAGTGTATGGCTGTATATAACAAATTGCTTAAGAGGACAGCAAATACAGCTCATGCAAGCAGCTCACTTTCTCTACCAATATGACTTTAAGTGACCAGAAATCATGAGCTTTTTTTTAATCTTTAGGTTTAATAAATTTAGTTATCAAAAATTTGTTCTTAATTTGTTGAATAATCAAAATCCACCTTTGATTACAGCAGTTCTTAAACACTTTTCCCAAAGATAAATATTTTCCTTTCTCTCAAATACTGAAAGATATAAATACTGAAGAAGGAACAGAGATGGTGACCCCGGTTGGCGGTGTTGCTACCCTTTCCTTTGCTGTCTCTCCAAGCAGTCAGCATGAAGCAGAAAGAAAGAGGACCTTATAAAAGTGCGTGGCTGGCCGACTATGTAGTCCCCCTGATGGTCTGTCTGTCCCATTTATAGTGCCAGAAAAATGACTCGTTCACTTCCATGGACTCAGGAAATTTCTACTGTAAGTTCATCATGTATCAAGTGTCTACATTCCCCCAAAAACTACCCAGTTCTCATATTGTTGACAGATCCTGATGTTCTTATCATTCTCTAACTCTCAGTTACAAAAGTTGAATGACATGTAAAGTAAAAAGTTTTTGTCATATTTGCAACAATGCTAGCCTACTCCAACACTCTGTATTACTCTTCTAGCCCATGTTTATTACTGTTGTTTTTGATTAACAATAGATTTAATTTTATTTCAGGTAACTAGTGTGGATTATTTTGAAACCAAATACTCAGAAAATACTCCCCTCTGTTTTTCCGTGCTTGGGTTATTGTTGATGAACACACTTCATTGTTCTGATAAAAGAACAATCTGATTCTTTAAAATAAAATGCAGTGAAAATCTCCTATTCATGGACTGAAATAATTGTTTAGTGAATAAATTAATTAATATTAGGAAAAGTTTTTTTGAATGAGCTTATATTATGTGAACTTGACTCTAGTTTTCCGGAATTTAAGACAACCACTTTACCTTTACTGCTTTAAGAGAAAAAATATGATGGATGAGAAATTTGTGTCAAATCACTAATTATTTGCAGATTAAAAATAGGCCTAAATTCTTCATAGGTGTGACTGTTTTATTATAAGGACTTCCAAAAGTGAGTAGAAAGTTAGTTCAGTGTAGCAGTTGTAAGTAATTAAATGAACCACTATAAAGTAATTTGTGTTTAAAAACCTCTTCTTTATCATCTCTAGAGGGATTCTTTGAATCTTGGCTTTTTAAAAAAATTATTTATTAAAGATTTCTATCTCCTCCCCGCCACCGCCTCCCATTTCCTTGGCTTTTAAAAATAGCTCCTTATACTTGATACTGAACACATTGGAAAACATAGCTGTAGAAGTTCTCTTTTAAAGTGTATTTAGAATCCTCTCCGAAGATTTATCACGTTGATTTATATCTTTCTAGTGTTAATTAGTTTATTACGCTATAGTGCATATAGTTTATTACGCTAGAATTGAGTCTATAAGATTCTATCAAAATCTGTTCTCTAAGGAGAAGTATGTGGTCTGCACTGTTCTTTGCCTCATCGTTATCCCTGGAGTTTCACTCTAGAAGAAGCTCTACTTGAGCAAAAGAATCTGAAGCAGCACCTGTGACAAAAACTAAATTCTGTGAATCACGTGTTTTTCTTCTCACTGAAAATTACATCACTTAATTTTAGGGAATGAAAGAAATAATTGTTAAAACTAGCTAAATGATGACAGAACCATACCTTTTAATAAAATGTATTTGTTTCGATGAGCAATTACGTTTTTATGCAGCATGTTTATACAACTTGCATTATATATCATAAAATCTTCTTGTTTGATTATTTCTGACCTTACAATGCTCCTATTGGACAGCCAATATTATATTTCATCCTTTATAAAATACCTCTAAATGAGCCAGAGCATAAGCCCTAACTCAGAATTAACAGATATATGGTCACATGCTCTACTTCCACAGATCAACACTTACTGCTGATTCCTTAACAACAAGCACAACTTCTTTTCATAACGCACCACTGTTCTTCTCCTTGTATTGAAATGTATTCAAATCCAGTCTTTGCACCTGCATTGTTCATTCTGTCAGTGATATTTCTGGCAACAAATGAGCAATATGTATGCTTGATCATTTTTCTCCAACCCATGGTATCCACTTACAAACTCTTAGTGCATGTACGTTAACATCCTACCCCTCCATAGACTAAAAAAAAAAAAAAATTACACAATTCTGCCAATCAGTTTTAAACAGCTTTGAGTTTATTAGTTAAGAAATTTCAGTTTTTCATCATTCAAACTTAAACAGTATTTTGTTTAAAATAAAAATAAATTTGTATTTACTAATATGCATTACTAATAAATGTATAATGCACAAAATAAAATATCAGTGCAATGTGTAAAAGATGGAGTCTAACAAACTCAACATAATAGTCTTAGAAGAAAATGTTTTGTTATTCTATGTAATTATTTTCCAATGCTCAATAAATAAATATCTATTAACATATATGTACACACATATATAACATAACAATAAGATAACAATTATCTTATTGATATAAGAGATAACTGATTATGCATATGTTGAGGAATATTTTACTGGGGAAAATAGTATAATTACAGCAACATAATGATCTTCTACCAATTGTCACAAAGGTAACTTTATCATACATGAAATACAGACTCCTTTATGTGCATGATGCATATGGAGGCTATCAGATAACAGAGTGATTTATTTCTTAGCTTTGCCTTGTGCTTTTATCCCTTATTAATCAGTTTATAAATAATTAAGAGTCTATTCGTGTTGACACCAGTGGACTTTTCTCTTGGACAATCATGTTAAGAAACATGGCTGACAATCATGTCTAATGGCCGATGGGTTACATCCCCTTAATATTCACTTTTCATGAAAAGATTATAGTATATTTAGAATGTTGAAATACGAACAGATAAGCGCTCTTTCCTTGACAGTTAAAATTCAATTGAGAAGAAACATAGCAATAAATAATGTAGCATAGGATTTGTTTTAGAAAGTGGGATTCACGCCAGGAGTTTCTTTTCGTGTCTGCCTTGCTTTTGTATAGCACTCACCTAGACGTACACCAGAACCTTTGGAAGAGGACGGATGCTCTTCCAACAGTAGCGTGTAAAGGGGGAGTGTGCTACATCAGACACAATTAGTAATTGTTATGATTATAGTCTATGGGATGTTGGTGTCAGTTCATTAAAAATGTACTGAGCTATCAACTCATTTCACATAGGCCATTGAAAAGCAATAAAGTGGTATCAGCTCTTCTCCAGGATGACTTTTACCTGGATTTGAACCAGTGACTCATAGAAAATAAGCTGTGTTCTATTGCCAGTCTATAAAAGCATTTTATAGGGCTGCAATGCACCTGCCTCCTGCATTTTCTCTCGAGCAGCCTTTCCGTTTCTTTGAATATACTCCATAGATTACCTCTTGAATAAACAAATATTAGAATCTAGGAGATGGTTATATTATGCACATTATTTGCATTTTGTTTATTTCTATGTATTATTAATGCCATTTAATCTCAATAAAAGTATTCATGTATAGTACTATATTGGATAGATTTTGACTGTGAAGGAATGGAAATTTCTTTTAGTACAATAATACTCAGTTACTAACATATGTAATTCCCTGCAGTTTACATTTGCACCCCCATGTAACTGCATATATTTTTATATTTCATAGGTTTTATCAGACAAAAGCACATTGACATGAAAGTTGAACTTTTGTCTGTGTTAGAGTGCAGGCTTTTATTGTACTGAAACACTGATTTTCACTGAAGTAATTTTAAGCACATCATAGCTCATTTCTTGTGTTGATTCAGGATGCAGTGCAGTAGATGCCAAAGCATTTTTCTAAATACATTTCTACAGAGCTATCTTTAAAAAAAAATAGGATAGTAGTAAAGCCTGAGACATTGATCGAAATAATTCAGTAGTCTCTTCCTCTCTGTTTTTCTCAAGTTTTGAATGACATCCTTTCCTTCAATATGCATCAATTTTGTATTAGCAATTTTAGTTAATTATTTCTGGACTTACTTTAATAAAACAAACTAATCCCTTTCCACTCTACATTATTATTTGTATTATGCTATTCCAAAAGTTTGAGGGGAAATTCAAAAGAGGAATGGTATAGGAACGTTGCTGACTAGATCACTACCCTGAAAGTCTCCAGAAGCAAAGTGCCTAATCAAGAAACTTGAAATGTTGAATTAATGAATTATTTAGTTCTGTGAAGCAAATGAGTCTGTGTATTTATTAGGAATTTCTTAATTTTTTTCTCATAAATATATTCCCTTGCTTTTCTTACATTTAATCAAGATTTTACATTAGGTTTTGTTTGTTTGTTTGTTTGTTTTTCTGTTGTTTGTTTTGGGTTGGGGGGCAAGGAGGTGAGAGATAGGATTTCTCTGTAGCTTTGGAGCCTGTCCTGGAAGTAGCTCTTGTGGACCAGGCTAGCCTTGAACTCACAGAGATCTGCTATCTCTGCCTCCGGAGTGCTGGGATTAAAGAGGTGAATCATCACTGCCTGGCACTTAACATTAGTTTTATGCCCTTAAATTATTAAAGATGGACATTTATTGTGGTAATTTGCCAGTTGCATATTACCTAGAGAACGAAAGTGATGATCGGTGACTCTTCCCTTTATTCCTAGCCTTGCGTAATTTGCTTTTGTCCTGTGTCATTTGCTATACTTTTTGGATTTGTGTTCTACAGAGCATGAATGTTCTGCCGTGGAGAATCTAGTGTTAACTGCATGTCCTGTGATCTTCTTTGTAGTCTCAGCGCCGTGTTACCTTTCACCTCCCGGATGGCTCCCAGGAAAGCTGCAGTGACAGTGGTCTGGGAGACCACGAGCCGGTGGGTAGTGGAACCCTGATCTCACACCCTCTTCCTCTGGTTCAGCCACAGGACGAATTCTACGACCAAGCCTCTCCGGACAAGAGGACCGAAGCAGATGGCAACTCGGACCCCAACTCTGGTGAGTCCTCTTCCTGTCTTCATAGCTTGCGGCTGTTCTGGTTGAGTAGTGTGCTGGAACTTGTTTAAATGGTCACCTTGTTCTGCAAAATAGGGACAGTTGATTGTGCTTGCTGTTTTTATTGTTAGATGCATTGAAATAGATGAAGTATGGTGCGTTTGATATGTTGACCTTTAGGTAGTATGCGCCAACATGATGGCTTATTTCATGAGCCATCAAAAGGTTTTAAAATGTGCACATATAATTGAAAGACAATATTTATTGGAATATTCTGTGGTGGCAAAGAGGTTACAGCACAAGCATTTAAAAGTTCATGACATAGACTTCATTGGAATATAGTAATTGAGAAGTAATATATATGTATGTATGTATATATGTATGTATATATTCATTCTTGTGGAACGCTATCTTCTAAAGAATTCTTTAGAAACAACACAAATAAATAATGATTGAATGTGGCTAAGATCCATCTGAAGAAAGGATATGATTTTTAAATTTTATTTATGCTTTGAGTTTTGGATAATTTGGTTGTGTATGAGTAGTTTTATCTGGTCTAAATCCAACATCCTCCAAAGAACTATAGCTGACCTTGGCAATCGTTCTCAATCCTAAGCCATTCCTGTAGAGGGACTTTGCTTATAAAGAAAATCATGGGCAATGAAAATGATTTCTATATTATTTTTTTTCATGATAATGAGAATGCTCACTGTAGACAGACTATTAGATAAGTGTTTGTATGTTTCTCTAATTCTTTTTTAAAGGAAGGGAAATACTGAGTAGTGATAATAAGAGGACATCCAAACCAGAAAGGGAACAACAACAAAAGAACAAACGTTATACACACTCAAGACTCAAGACAGACTATCTCTCCTGCTCTTGAAATGGCTTCACATTGACTAGCTAGAGAAGGAAATGGAGTTAAGGTGACTTTCCTATAAATCTCTGGCTATTTAGCCCCTTCTGCCTAAGACATTACTGTGCCTCTGGCATTTCTGTGTTGTAGCGCTATCTGGAAGTGGTCACAAGCTCAGACAGGCTTTCTTAACAAGTTCCCTTCTGGTAATTCAGCTCTCATGTTCACTTCCTTCCACAATTCTGAGTTGCTTCTCTGTCTAGGCAGAGAGATCTGTGTACGTTCTTCCTCTCTCCCTCTGTCCTGTCTGAACCATGCCACTGCCTATGCAGGCCTCTCATTAGGTTCTTTTTTCACTAGCAGCTGTTCAATGTGTGTAGTTACATCACATCTTTCTGCAGAGGTTACCCTTTACTCCAGGAAATCTAGTAGAATCTAAGTAAATTGTATGCCATCATTTTCAAGATGTGTGTTTGCTTTGTAAGGGCATTTTTTTGACTTCAAATATCTAGAGCTGATGATCTTAAAACCTTTCATCAAACTAAGTTTGAGAGAGCTAGATAATCACTTATTCTCCGTGCATTTCTTGGCATGCTCACTCTGCGATGTAATGATTCTAGCTTGTTCCATTGAGCCGCATTTCCCAGGAATTTTGTAGAGGTGATGGGGTAGGTAGAGCTTCTAAGAACTCCTTGCAAACAATTCATGTAATCTACAACTAACAGTAAGCTACATCTTTATGCAGTGATTTTGATTTCCTTGTGTGTAAGTGTTTGGCTGTTCTTGTCTTTGAGTCAGAATCAAAATCAGCACAGAAAACCACAGCTTACATATACCGAGACACACAGACGTAGCAGTTCTCTGTAGCAGAGGCAATGCACTCTGTACAAATATACTTAAAGCAGCAGTAATAAATGAGATTACAGGTGAAGAACTTAGACATGCCTAAGAGCTTTCGTCAATTTTGTTTTGGATAGAATAATGACGTCCTTTAGAATCACACACAGGATGACAGAGGGCAGTGAGCTTAATCACTGGGTTTTAGAAATTGATGAACATGTGGGTAAATTTTCTACTTAGCTAATTGAATTAGAAATTTAAAAATATTCATCTAGAAGGGAAAGGCAGCTTTTAGGCTATATTAACTACTAAGCAAGATGATAGTTATTCCATATTTTATTTGTCATGGAATTATGTGTCTGTGGTCAGTGGTCAGTCAGAGTGAACTGAGAAGTCAACTATTATAGAAAAATATAGCTAAACTACAGAATATATTTCATCACTACTACAGAGGTATATAGCCGCATAAATATACATATTTGTCTTTTTCCTTCTACAAGCAATGATAATTACTACAGATACATTTGTAGGAAAGTTAAGTTTTAAATGTTCACTTAAATATGAATTTGAAACAAAGTATGTTTGATGTTATGAAATATTAATGTTTTATAGGGCAATTTTTGCCAAAAATAATTATTAGTAATATTTATTTCCTTTTTAATTTCACTTTTTTATTTGTCAAGAGAGTTTGGAATACTTAAAATAATTTGAACAGACCTAGCTCATTCACCCGTCATTTCTTCTGGTGTCACTAAGTATGTAAATCCAAAGAGGAAAAGTAGTATATAAAATATTTGTGTGCTACTGATAGTTGATGAGTTGATTTAGCCAAAGAATGGAGAGTTGTCTTTTTATACTGCTGGACGTTTTTGTTACTTTTTCTATACATTCTCCTAAGTAGACCACAAAGTAAGTCACATTTGAGGGTTCCAATAAGAGAAAAAAAGAGAGGGGGCATTTTATCAAGGTTTTAAAGTAGGAAATAGCTAAATTGCCCTTGGCCAGGTCTTTATTTAATATGTCATGCTACTCACACAATGACTTTTCTGTACTCTACAAATGAACTGGGTCAGCTGCCAAGGGTGAATGGACAGAAGGTTCTAAAGCTGGGGAAAATGCACATTTCAATCTCACTCAAAGTGGTCATCAGAAGTTTTCATTTTTTATTATTTTTAAACAAACTTTTTATAGCTATAAAAAAAATCAATGCCCTAGAAAGCTTGAGCATTCTATTTGAGATGGGGATTTTACCCAGGAGAATGGTGGTCAGTAAATTGCTTTAAACAAGAAGAAACAGGCCTTCATGGGAGAATCAGTCTTGATTCATCACTGCTGGTGAATTAGACAATTCAGGTCAGCCGTGAGTAGCCCTGGGAGTCAGTGGTTCACTTGACCCCCGCTACCAGACTAAAACTACAAACTCCTTGTTAGTGCCTAGAGCAGGATTCATTAGAATACACTGGAAATGTTAAAAGGACAAAACAAAATCTTAATTGTGCTAGAAAAATACCATGCTCCATCTCTTTACATTATCTAGTCACCGCTCTGTAATTAACTTTGAGGGATTAGTGAAGTGTGGTGGAGAGACACCCGACATACTAGTCAAAGGCTGTCAACTTCTCTTATACCTCAGTAGTTTTCTTTGTCCGCTGTGACTCTTCTTTCTGGATTTTTATACTTTTAGAAAAGACATGATTTTCTAACCAATGAATTAGAGAACAAGAGCTTTGGAATATGATGACACTTACTAGTCTTTTTTTGCCTAGAAAAATCTCTGTATTTCAAATATAGTGACCTTTATTTTAAAAACATTTATTATGATGACATATACATAGTAATAATTTTTATTTTTCATTTTCTAACAAATTGAAATGAACCATTATATCTAGTAGAGTATTTGAAGAAAGTAGATTTTAACATATGCTGTTACTCCTCCTAGATACATATTGACAACTTACAAGCACCAAAAGGATTGTTTGTTTGTTTGTTCATTTTGTGGGTTTTTTTTTTTTTTTNTTTTTTTTTTTTTTTTTGAGACAGGGTTTCCTTGTGTAGCTTTGGAGCCTGTCCTGGAACTAGCTCTTGTAAACCAGGCTGGCCTCGAACTCACAGAGATTTTTTGCAGCTAAAGTATTGCAAATATGAACAGTATTCTTTATTTTTCAATGTAGTTTTGAGATTTTCACCAACTATACTTAAAATTTTACTTCATTCTTGATTTTAGTAAGATTAAAAAGTGGAGAATATTACATGTGCTCTAATAAGGATCTAAAATATACATCAAAAGCCATTGTGTTACAGGCCTGTTAGTATCACAGCAGATCACAGACCATTAGAACTGGGTGCAGTGAAAATGTTGAGCTAACTGAGGCATACTCTTGAACAGAATATTAAGAGCTTGGATCTGACCTGTTTGTACTCTGTTTTCTTAGAGCCTTGGATCATTTGTCACCCATTCTTCAATGTATCAATCTTTGTCAGAGATGCATATCTTAGCTACTGTTCTATTTTCGTGATTAAACACTGTGGTCATGGCAACGTTAGTAAAAATGATTTTAATTGGGAGCTTTCTCTCAGTTTCAGAAGATTAATTCATGAACATCATGGCTGGTAACATGGGTGAAAGCAAGCAGACATGACTTTGGGGCAGAAGATGACAGCAAACATCTGATCCATAAGTTGCAGGGAGAGAAAGTGTAAGGTTAGGCCAAGAAACACTGAAGGAACCTCAGACTCACATAGTCTGCAAGAACTTACAGAGGCTATTCCAAAATAGCCAAACACATCCCAAAAGTAAAGTTTGCAAATTATTGATGGGAATCTCTAAAACATATCTAGGAAAGTCTTCATTGCATGAAATATGGATCTTAATTCATTAATTTATATGTACTGGAAATAAACCCGTTAGCTTTCATTGAATATTTAAAATTATAATCTGTTTTAAAATTGAAAATAGATTCTTCTGTAATGCAATACATCCTGACCAATATCCCCTCGGTCTACTCCTCCTAACCAGCTACCTTCTGTACCCCTAGATCCACTCTCCCCCTGTTTCTCCTCAGGAAAAAAAAAAGCCAACCTCCAAGAGATATCAACCAAACAATACCAAACAAGATTTTATAAGACAAGGCGAAAGTGGTCTCATATCTAGGCTAGGCATGGCAACCCAGTAATTGAGAGCAGGCTAAAGAGACAGACATTCTTCCACTCCTACTGTTAAGAGGTCCCACAAAAACCCCAAGCTAACAGCCATAGAGGATCTGATGCAGGCTCTTGCAGAACCCATTCTTGTTGCTTCAGTTTGTGTGAGCCCATATGAGTCCTCCTTAGTGGATTCAGTGCGTTGTATTATCCAGGTGTTCTCCATTCCCTCTGATTCCTACAAACTTTCCTCCCCCTCTTCCATGGGGTTTACCAAGTCCCAAGGGGAGGACCCAATTTAGCCTATCTTTTTTTTTTTTTTTTTTTTTTTTTTTTTTTTTTTTTTTTTAATAATGTCTGGGTGTCAGACTCCGCACCCATCCACTCCTACCTGCTTACCCACTTGGCTGCAAATTTCACGATGCCACCTTTTTTTGTAAACACTGAGTACATAATATTTCATTTTGTAAATGATAATCTTGACTTCATTGGTATGGCCAAAACATCACTTTTTTCCTCCCCAGTTACAAGTTTTCAAAGCATGCCTAAAGGGATTGAAGATTGTTACCCTGATGTAATCAGTCTGGTTTTGGGTCTATTGATTCATTTTATTCAGGTATTTCTCAAGTGATACTGCTGTTTCTTGATGACCCTGGGCTTATAAGCGCTTTTGCAAGCTGTCAGTAAACTGTATGGAAGGGAAAGGTGCTTTTTAGAAGTTGTCTTTGAATTCTATAGCCAGATGCCGGAAAGGGCTATAACACTCAGGAATGTATTGCCTCCTTGAACCACCACAGCAATCAAATATGCAAAAAAAAAAAAACCTGCCAGTTTCTTTGAATCTTGCATAGCTGACATCATACAGAATTTTCCCTATCTTCTTTCTGCTATTCTTTTTTGGCCTTATTACTGTATGCTAATTTCCATACACATTCTCTTTCTCTGTACATATATATATATAATGCATTTTTATCAAATTTGATACACATTCTGTTCTTTCCAATTCCTCACCTATCCTCCTCTCAACTTTATGTGCTCTATTATTTAATATTTTCCATTAAGTCCATTTAGTACTGTTTACACAACGATGGGTGTAGAACCATCTCCTAGAGTATGAATGATCTCTCCGGAGGTCTAATTCCCGGAGAAAACAAAATTCTCCATTTCCTAGCTAAACAAAATTCTCCATTTCAATTGTTAATAGTACTTCATCTCCTAGTAGGACTTCAAGGCCCCTTGCCCTACCCACATTGCCCCTTTGATTTGGTGTTATGCATTCATTCTGTGCTGATGTGAGATTCTATGTGAAATGACCCTTGGGTGTCCTGCAATATGTTTCATGGTAAATATCTACTACCATTGGTTTTAGACCCAATCCTTCAGCTCATTCTCAGTGATCCCTGAACCCTGGGGAGAAGAGGTGAAAGATAAATGTTCCATTTTGAGCTTAGCTTTCTCAGTCTTTTGTTCTCTGCATGTTGTGCTTCTCTGTATCAACCCCATCTACTGAATGATAATATTCTCTCATAGGGGTGTAGAGTATACTCATCTATGCATATGAAGTTAATAACTTAGCAAACTTTTATTACTGTGATTATTTAGCTGAACAAATAGCATCAACTTGATCCCTAGGGCCTTTCCCCTGTCTGGTCATAGATTTTGGCTTACATAGCAATACCAAGCATGAGTTTTGCCTTGCGCAGAAAATCCAATCATGAAGGGGTTGTGTGTTCTGATAATATTTCTACTAGTGCCGAAGCTGTACCAGCAGGCAGATTTTCTTCTCAACCATTTCAATTGACTACTCCTAATATCGACAATTAGGGATTCCCCCTGTTGATTTTCTCTCCCTCCCTTCCTCTCCAATTCTTTCTCATTCCTCCCTTCCCTTGCCTCATTGCAACCTCAATTTCTTCCTTTCTTATTTCCCCCTCTCCTTTTTTCTTATTCTCCTTGAATCTTTTCACATTAGTAGCATAAGAAAGCAAGGTTATTGGTTTATGTTTAAAAAATCTTACATAAGTTTATGAAAATGCCCAGATTTTAAAAGCTATGGAGTGTTGTTTTATCCTTACACATTTTGTCTCATTCTCATCTAAGCAACGAACGTAACCCAGTACAGATGTTTGGGAAGAGTAGAGTAGATAAATAGATCTTTAAAAAGAAAGTTTATACAAATGAATAAAAAACATTACTGCCAGAAGACATGTGTAAAATTGTATTTGTGCAGATTGCTAAAATAATTTTGTGGTGTGCTTGGAAATTAGTTCATGTGTTATTGTAAAAGTTATAATAAAATAAGAGTTTATTATTTAGAATATATTTGCAAATACTCAAGAAAATTCACATTTTTGTTTATTGTCAAACAATTCTTCCAATAAAACAAAACACATATATTTGATCTTAATATCAGTTCATACAATTAGCTGTGATCCTAAAAACCTCTTACACTGATCAGTAATTTGGTTTCCTTTTTCAGTAATGTTAAAAATAAAAGAAGCAATTATAGTCATATGAAAAGGTGGTGAACATTTTAAGCTGATTGTGTGTGTGAGTGTGTGTGTGTGTTCATGTGCTTGTGTATTTGGAAGCCCTATCTGTATGAGTATACATACATTGTAACCAGGTTGTGGGAGCCAGAATATGACCTTGGGTGTCTTTTTCATCTTTGTCTTATGTGATGGAAAGCTTAGGTGTTGTTTGATGTTCCTATGCCAGGCTACTGACCCCTGATTTTCACAGAAATAGAGGGTTCATCTTCACCTGGCTTCATGTCTAGTAAGTTCTTTATCCAGAGAGCCAGCTTACCAGAACCTGTACTTGATTTTGACTGCAATTTGAGATTCATTGTGCATTTGATAAAGTGATATTTTGATTATAGTTTTCTTAAAAGGCAATTCTCATGTGTAAAAATATGTTAGAAAATACTTGGCAAAAGTACATGCCATTTAGAATTTTAGTAATCTTTCACAAGACTGCTATTGCCATAAAGAACAACTATAATATTATACCTAAAATAATCAATGAAATATTTATAATTGATAGAGAGTATGAGATAGTGTTATTGTGTTTATTCTATGCCAGTTTAAGTGATTTTATTCATTCTTCAAATATTCAAAGCACACATAGTCTTTGTCAGAATGGATATAAGATTGAGGTGATACAGTTAAAGAAAGACTGCAGACTTAAACAAGTTAACAGTATAGGACATAACTTCATAATCTAAATAATCTAAATCTCATCATCTTCAGGCCCATCTGTAAATATTAGGAGTCTGCTAAATTTGTCTTGTATGACTGTGAAATGAATATAAAGCAGATCCTGTAAGTCATAAAAAGAAATATTGTTTTTTAATGAGATATTGGATACTAATAGTATCTAATTAGAATAAATGCTTATGATAAATATACAGTATTAGATTTCTATTACAGAAAAATTATTGAGTGAGGAAAAGCATAAGGAATCTGCTGATGAAGTTCTCCTTTTTGGAATTAAGAAAGTATAAATAGTAATTCTTTAATAGTATGGTATGTGTGTGAATATATATATTTCAGTGTGCATGTGTATATTGGTATGTTGAGGTGTTAGTGCATGAATGAAAGTGGGTTTGTGTATATGTAGTGTGCCTTTGTGTAGTGTGCCTTTGTAGGTGTATGTGTGTATATTGTTTTATTGATACTTCTTTTTAAAAGAGGCTCAATAAGATAATCTATGGGCTAATATAGTTAATTGATACACTAACAGGAATGAAAACTTTTCTACAGAGTTTTAAATTTATTAAATTTTGGAATGATTTTATTACAATGGAATAAATTTGGTTGAGTGTTTATAATTTTAATTTAAAAAGTCATTGGTATTTTGCATTTGAGATTATTTTTAGGTCAAATATCATATATTAGTCTCATAGAGAGATCTGTAGAGGGAATATGCCTCCTAGTGTAATGTTGGGGTAATTTAAGCTTAGGTTGCTGGGCTGTGTGTGCTAGCTATCATTTTTCCATAGCTGTTGTCGTGGGGTTGCTTTAAAAGGCCTAAAGAGTAAGCATATACAGGATCATTTTATGTAATATTCTAGGGAAAGAAAATGATCTTCCTATTTTTTTTTTTGCTTTCAAATAACTTGAGTATACTTAAAGTGTAAGACAGCAGTAGTTCAGTATCTACTAAAATGTGAACAGCATATGGATCTAAGTAGCTAATAGGAGAGTAAATTTCATATTTCTTAACCCTAACAAAGTCATACCTCATAAGAATAAAGGGAAAGGAATTATTAAAAAGTTTTGTAAAACAAAACAAATGTATTTGATTTCATTTGTATGTGCATGCATTTGTAACAAGGATTAGTGCTTATGACTATGCAAAGCTCTGAAGCATCTTTAAATATTGCAAGAAGCTGCACTACTTTTCCAAAACATTTCAACTATTCTACTGCTATCCTGAAATGAATTTCTGCTCGTAGACTGAAATAGATAAAAACTGATGTCACTGGTAAATGCAGATGTCCATACTGTCATAGGATTATAGAGGCATTGCCAGAATACTATCATAAGGTACGAGAGGACTCAAAGACTCGGGGACCATATTTGCTCACCAACCAATGGGAAACTGGTCCTTGAACAATTTCGGCAGAGTGAGACAAAGGGAGGTACTTCCCAAGAGGAGAACAGTTCCATAACAAGAAATATGGTATCACAGGAAGCTACTTGAAGAATTGTCTACTATCTACCTACAGGTCAGCCTGTTCTGATCTTGCTGTGTAATAGCCTACCAATGTACATTACTTTGCATTTCTAATTAATCTTATGATTAAAAAAAACACACACACAAGATTGTCAGTTAAATTTGAATTTCAGATTGACAGTGAGGTATTTGTTTATAGCTATTTCAATATTGTGATGATGCTTATAATATATGAGACATACATAAGTGAAATTATCTATTGTCTATCCAAAGTTCCTAAGTAATTGGCTACCTATACTTTAAATAGGGAATTCACATTTTACACACAGTAGTTTCTATGTACAGAAAACAATTACCCTTCCACCCTAGAAGTTCAGTTTGTAGATATATTCAACATACTATATTGGTTGATCTACCATGGTAACATGACTCTAGTGTTCTTTATTGCAAACAATTTGTTTGAGTCTTTTATACACTATCTTTTAGAATTTTTATGAACGCATTGAATCTGTATACTATGTTTTCCCTTAAAGACTAAATCTAAAACCGACAAGGTCTAACCACCCGCAAAGAACCATGTGTAAACCTCTCACATGTCTAGAAGAGAAAGAAAGCGGGGGGGTGTGGTGTGGTGTGCTGTTTACTATGCTCCAACTTCTTGCCAAACGGCCATAGCAATAGAATTATTTGAGTGTTTTTTGATTTTTATCTTACTTAGACAAACTCAATTTAAAAGTATAATTTAACATAAATTGTCTAAGATTTCTATCTTTTAGTAAAGATTTACTAGTAAATAAATAAGTAATAAGATTTACAAATTTTAGCAAAAATGGCTTTGAAATGTAACATAGAAATGATTTAATACTCTGTATGATTGACCAAAACTTCAACAAATACATTCGTAAGTATGTTTGGATTAAATAACAGGAATATGGTTGACAAATTACAATAGACAAACCTATCTTTGAATTTAGACCTTTTAAAATTTCTTCCTACTAATTATCCTAAACTTCTTAATCTTTTATAATTCACAATGAATCATCTTAAAAGTCAGGTCTGCGAATGAAATATACTGTACAGTGTGTAAATTTGACATTTGATGTCAGCAAATTAACTGCATGGTTGAAACAGACATAACAATTTCTTGTTAATTGTTCATTATAAGTAACAAATTAAACCATGAGATTCCTAAAGTGCATGTATTGCTTTTATTGATTTGATTTTAATTTTTTTTTCTGTTTTAACAGGAATATGGCAAAGCAAAATAAAACAAAACATTTTCTATTAAGAGTGCCACAGGAAAAGCTAAAAAGCTTTTACATTTTTCCATGGATGGAAAAGGAAATTGCTTCAGTCAAGGAAGACAGTACATTATCTTGTGTGCAGTATGAGATACAATCTTTGCCTAAGCACAGTATACCAATTGTGAAATCATTCCAGGCACCAAAAATAGATGTTAAGATCCTACGAAGCAACAAGTCACAGGTTAGGAAAGGTGCTATTTTATCACAGGAGTGGCACTTCATTGGAATGCTTTCTCAAAGGCCTCATTTTATGGGAAATATATTTTTAAATTAAGTCAAAGTAGGTCCTTATTCATAAGAGGATGTTGAGTTCTGATTTAAGCTGCTTAGGCAATAGCTATAGAATATCCAACAGTAACTCTTCAGTAATCTTTCCTAAGTCATAACTATTGTGTGCTGGAAGATTATGATTTAAAATAAGAAGTTCAGGTATTTTGAGCCAGAAATACCAATACTCCACAGGCAGTAAAATCTTGACATAGCAGTAAGTAGCATAATAAAAAGGGAAGAGAAATTGGTCTATATTCTATCAATTTTATGTCTTTCTAGCACAATCAGAAAGCTTTTTGGTACTTTACCTCATTTATTGTTCAGGAAGGGTATGAAGTATGAAAGTATTTTACCCAATGAGACCCTAAAAACACGTGCTTCAGAAACAGGGAAATTGAGTTTGACTGAGGCCCTGCAATTTCCAGCTGTGTTGTGAAGTCTCTCACTCCTCCCTTTCTCTATCTCTGGCTTGTTAAGATAAGAATGTACTTATCTTAGAGAGATGATGCTAGGTGTATTAGTAATAATCTAGAGAAACTGCAAGTGAGTAAGGTCTGGCAGACACAGAAAGCCATGGGTGTTAACAAAACTGCTATTAAACAAATAAATGCTGCCTCTCTTTAGCGGCTCAGTGTCTGCTCTTCTAATGTGATTATTCTAATCAGAAAGGACTTGATAAACAGAGGTAATTTAAATAAAGACTTGTGGCATATGAGAAACTAAGAGTCTGCTAAACTTTTAAATTACAAATAATTTAATCTGTTCATACATTCTTATTTACATCTTCTAAAAAGAAGTATAATGGTTGGAAACCTCCAAAAGACCCATGATTAAAAGATAACTTAGCTAAAATTGAATAAAGTATTTAAAAATTCAATTCAGGAACTATTAAAAATAAAAATGTCTAAGAGAAGGGTAAATTTTCATTAGTTTTCAAAATGGATGTCCTATTTCTTTTGTGTTTGTCCTCACATATACAATTCATAAATTATTTACTTATGTTACAGTAATAGATACTTGAGTTATAATAATTATAACCAGGGGTAAATTAAAATTACATACAAATAACTATAAAATAAAATATTCACTTCTATTTTAAAAACAATTTAAGTCAGGAAAAGAAGAAATATTGCATCCATAATCAGTTTATGCTATATTCCAAATATTATTAATGTCAAAGCGAAATTTTATGTTTTGTTTGGAACAAGTTTCCTTTTTTAAAATATTGTTGAATTATTTATTCACTTACACAAAAATTACCTGAAAGCATTCATTATCTTGGTTTTGACAGAAAGCTTCGCAGGTAGTTCTTTTGCGTTTTCCTGAATTACTTGTGAGTCTAGACTATAGTGCTTCCTGTGTCTCCTGTGGGGATCACACGGCACACCCCTACTCCATAGGTAGCAGTATCAATCTGAGTTAATTAACACCCCCCCAAAACGGGTTGTTTTTGCATGTAAATGCACACGTAGTACAGGAGAGATCTTAGGATATGTCTAGTAGTGCAGCGATCTCCTGAGATGTGTGGTTATAGTTTGAGACAGTATCATGTTTCTGTCTGTGTTTAATACTGACAGGTATATTTTTCTTCCTTCCATAATTCGAGATGCTTATTTTGATGTATAAAACCTTTTAAAGCTGTTTGCCATCAGTTATAGAAGCTATTATTTCCTTTTTGGGTCTGCTAGTGGTGTGGAGGTCAAGTGAACGGCAGCCTAAAAGAGTCCCTGGGTTTGATTCCGGGCCTGAAGGCTGCCTGGAGTGCCTCCTGCTTGGGAGAAGTTTGACAGAACTATCTTCTATTAGCCTTTAGGGTGAGGTTCAAATTCTGTACATTCCTCTGCCTCTTTCCTAGCACGATTAGTTTGGGGAATTGGAGGATTGAGTAAGTGATGTGACTTGCCCTCCTCCCATTCATGGCATCTGGAACAAAATGTTAACCATCTTGCTGTTTCTCTGTCCCGGGAAAGCAAAGCTTTTTTCTTGATATTAACTTCATTTCTTTCTCCACTGATGAGAGAAACATTCAAAGAATTATAAATATGTTCAATTTTTGAATGAATCATAATAACTATACAAGTTTTATATTTTCAGCTTTAGAATATTTACTCTAGATAATTACTACCAGGTTAGAGGAAAAAATACATAAATTTAAATGCTAACATAATACCAAAATATTGTACTAACTTATGAAACATCAATTATCACAAATATATAATAATATTTAGGTCCACAGAAATATTTCATTTTATCAATCTTTATTTTATTTAACTCTTCTGTACATACAACTGTATTGTGTTTAAAAATTTATTCCACGGGGCTGGAGAGATGGCTAAGTGGTTAAGAGCATTGCCTGCTCTTCCAAAGGTCCTGAGTTCAATTCCCAGCAACCACATGGTGGCTCACAACCATCTGTAATGAGGTCTGGTGCCCTCTTCTGGCCTGCAAGCATACATGTAGACAGACTATTGTATACATAATAAATAAATAAATAAATAAATAAATAAATAAATATTAAAAAAAATTTATTCCACGATATATAGGCAATAACAAACTTTCAGACGTAAATGAATATTCCTAGACAATATGTCTCCTATTTATCCAGTTAAAAAATGCACTGAATATGTGAGTTCATAAATTTCGGTATGTTTTTAAAAGCATTTTATAATTTATAGTAGTTCATGAAGTCTTTTCTTTTTTGATCTTCTATGGAAATGTTGATTGTATATTAAATGAGTGCTGACATGAAAATAAAGAGATAAGAAACAGTCAGTGATGGACTCCACTACCAACAGCTGGCTGGCTGATTTTATTGCCCTCTAGATATTTACACTTTTGAAAGCCTTGCTGTTCTACAACAGCTCACAGTCTTCAGAACACCCTATTGGGCATGCGTTTAAATCTGGGGCTTAGTTTCCATTAGCCAATCAATAACAAAAATTCAGAGACTAATTAATTAGTTCTGCGAGATTAGAGAAATATAGGTGCATATTTCATGCAGTGCTTATATGAGATATAATTAATTAAAGTAGCACAGAAATTAACATGGACGTTGAGGGCTATTGTAAATTCGTCTTTGCTGCCAGCAGTTTACATTATAAAGTGCCTATGATAGTTTACTGTTAAGGTCTCTCATTTCTAATACACATTTAGTAAAAGAAAAGCAGAGGGCCATACGTACTTTGAAACATTGTTGAAAATCCTCCTGCTTCAGTTTTCCAAGTTCAGGATTGCAGGAGTACGCCACCACATCTGTCTTCTTTAGATGGTTCTGATATATTTTTTAATGACCCATTGAAGATAATGAGATTTTGTGGTTGAGAATGTTTCACCTAAACTCTAATGACAACTCCCTATCATGGTTCCTTTAAGAGTATGAAAAGCGTATTACTGCATTCACTATAACTTCAGCTAAACAGTGTTCAGTTTTTATATGAACCATGAATGATCTTAATCATACTTATTCTCAACTATTGTTTACTGTTTATCTGAATTTGCAATTTAATAGAGCATCTTTCTTTATCATACAATCTCACACCTAGTTAAAATGTTAATTAATGAAGAAATAATGAATACACGGACACCACTGGTGCTGTTTTAGGGAGTCTACATGTATCAAGGAAGGCAGTGTATACATGTTCTTTTTATTAGATAGAGAAAACTTAAGGCTGCTGTGGTAACTCTGTGTCTGTGGTAATGAACTCTCGCTGCTTCTCACTGTCCACCTTACTAATTCTGTAGAAAATTAAGTCAGTGGGAAGAAACTTGGTCCTCTGCACACTTGAATCCTAAAGACCATTGATAAATGAAAGGTCTACATGCAGGTAACAAGACAAAGGAAGCCGTTTGGATTTCAACTTCATTACCTCAAGCTGTGTGTTAGATCCATCATATCCAGGCATATACTTGAGAAAGTGAATAACCTTGTTATACGGAAAGAATTCTATTTATAAAAACAAGTTCAGACAATGATGTTTCGAGTCAGAAAAGAAAGGTCCCCTGTACTGAGTATACAATCTTCACAATCTAACCAACAACTATAGAAATAAATCCACCACCTTCCATACCACATGTGACATTCATTGTCTTGGCACCAACAACTGTATTTAGGTAATGTATGCAAAACATGTTTATTCGTCTGACAAAACTGGTGAATAAAATCTTTAAATAAATACTCAGAGTGCCAGTTTTGCTGAGTAGAGTGTCATGTGGACACTTTATTTACTCTTTAGCTAAAGGCAATGTAGAATAAAGAGTAGCGGCCAAATAAACACTAACATTTAAATAAAGATGACTCATTACCAAGCAAGCAGCTAAATATTTTTAAGAGCAACTTTTAAATTTGTACATTGTTCCACTATTTTTTTCCTGTCATCTATGACTTTCCTATCAGAGCTTACATTCTCCATGGATATTATATGATGCTATATGGAATTTTAAGAAATGCAAAAGAACAGTCCTTCTGGTACCACAAGAGGTATACAAATATTAATTTATGCTTTATTTATTGTCGCCAATATGGCTCTTCCTCATCAATCCCATTATTTATCCCAGAAAACAAATTATATATCACATTTAAAATAGAAAATTTTGGAGATAGAAGAATGCAGAAACACTTTATTTTTTGTGATTCAAATATTTAACTCTTTTTCACATCTAGATGCTAAACTTCACAGTCATCAAATCAGGTAAGCTTAACTTTTGTGGTCTTCTTGAGAAGGAACTCGTACATCTACAAGAAAAAGGACCATGGAAAGTGATACAGTTTTTGATGCTATCAACAAACAATTTTTATTAAAACTATGTAGAAAAGTATTTGAAAAATTTACTGATAATGGAGAGCTTCCCATTAAAAGCTATTTAACACATAAAATATTCTTTATCTTTTAAGCTTAATTAGTATTCCATTAAATGAAACAGCGCTTAATGACATTAAAAATATTTTAATGAAATGCCTATACAGTTCTGGTAACCCATGAAAAACTTAGAAGTAACTCATATGTTCATTAATACTTTTTAAGGTTTGTGATAAATAATAGTGATATTGAAATTTATTTTACAACAAAAAATGTAAAATTAATAATTTGCAATGCTTACTTTCAAATAACATAGCTATTAACTTTTACATGTAGGTTATAGAGAATTTATTTAGTTTGAATAAAGTTGTTTCCCTATCATAAAGAGGCAATCGACACAAATACACTAGTAACAATTTATCCATATTTATATATATGTATATTTCAATCACTTTTCTAGAATTTCCACTATAATAAAGATTATGAGATGTATGGAATATCATTTTCTCACTCTGGATGGACTAAAAAAATGTATTTCACCCTGAAACAGAAGCTCTCTCTCCCTCTCTCTCTGAAGCTTACTGAAAAAAGACTAAGCTGGGAATAAGGTACAGAGCCTAGGAAAGTGTATCGAGTAGCAGGTCAGATTGACCTCTCACCTTTAGATACAAGCTAATGGAATGTGCCTTTGAATATATATATATATATATATATATATATATATATATGTGTAAAATATAAATGACAAAGGATTAAATCAACAAACAGGAATCAAAACATCAGTTAATAATAGGGTAAAACTGTTATTGCTATGACCTCTTATGGGGATTTTTACTAGAGAAAAATCAGCAGAACAATAGACTTCATATAAATTGTGACATTCCCTGGATTTGTCAAGATTTCAGTTCAATATCAAAACAGAGGTGAAAAACAATTTTATATAATCATGGTTATAATAAATCTGAGAATTATTTCTCAAATACCTGCTTTTTTATTTTATAATTTGTTTCTGTAAGTTATTATTGTCTTGAAATCATAGAATGTTATATATAAAAATCTTATGTGATTGAGTAAACTAATATTCTTGACCAGAGCTAATAAAAAAGTGAATAAAACATATGGAACTATAACTAAAATTCTTTTCAATTGCAATGAGATATCTGGCTATATGAATTTTAAATACTGTCAAACACCCTGTGTACTGGACACAAATGTCGAACATGAACCTGGCTCACACTAAAGATACTCAGTCACTTTCATTATTCTGCAGTTGTCCATCATCTCATTTAAATTCTCTTTTATTGTGCACTATAAAATACTTCATCCAGATTCTTAAAATGACAATTTGTTGAGAATATTTAACAATTTGAATAGCCAAATTCTCACATAGTAGTTAGAACAAGTACTTACTCAAAATGTTAAAAGAAAAAATGTATAATTATAGACTTGTTTGAAAAGCAGTTTAGTTTATATTTTTCTGTCTTCTTTCAGGAAAAGAGAAAAATAGTCATTAGAAATAATAGCACCAGGATAAAATATGATTTTCTTCTTTCAAAACTGTATGATTAAATACCAGAAAACATCTACTGCTCAACAATTATCCAGTATATTCCAAGGCACAAATTTTGTGCACTTAATTGTCTCATCGTTATTTCTGAAGTCCAAACTCTGATCATGAGTTTAGACTTATGCTGAAGATTAAGAAATTGAAATAACTTTGGAAACCTTGCAAAAATATTTTTCAACAGGTTGCTCTTAGTCTTCCAAACTAATAAATTCAGCCAATATATGGTGGCAAAACTGTTTAATTACATTTTGAAAATGCATGTTCTTTTTAACCACCCTCCCAAGTTAATTTCAATTTATGTGCTTGGATGTCTCTGTACCATATGCATGAATTCCTTGCAGAAGCCAGAAGAGGACAATGGATCCCATGGACCTCAAATTATTGATGATTTTTTGGCCACCTTTTGGGTGCTAAGAAACACAACTGGATGATCTGGAACAGCAGCTAAGCTCTTAAACAGCAAACCATCTTTCCAGACATGCCTTTGTTTGTAATTGCCTTAAAGTTTACCAAAATCTTATGTATGACAGAGAAGGAAATGTCAATAATAAATGGTCTCAAATGGATGGATATTATACTTGACATAACTTTAAGCATAAATATAATATATTAAATAAGGAGGCGTATTGTTATAGGGATCCATCAGAAATTATTCTTTAACTACATTTTGGAAAAATATATTGAAGATAAAAGCAAACACACAAAACTGAAGTAGGCTATTCTATTTTGAGAACTTTTCTTCACTGGTAGATCCTAATTTGAGAGGTTTCACAAAATTAAAATGATAAAGCAAAGTAGAAAAGGCATTAATTGGAGTTTCAGAATGGATCAAAAATCTAATGAACTTAGCCAACTCGGATTGGGTATCTGAGTTCTGCATGGTGAAAGAGAGAAGCAAGTCCAGTAAATTGATGTAATATACTTAATTAGTTTCAGGATGGAAAACTAGATATAAATACAAACTATTGATATCCCAAATATCTAAAATATTCTAAAATAATCATATATAAAATAATCTCCACAATCAGCCACCAAACGATATTCTCAATATTTAGTGTGCTAAATAATCTCACAGATGTAGTTCAAGTAATTTATTCTCTTAAGTTAGCAAATTTCCATTTAAAACAAATACATTGTTCTCATAATGAAGGAAAATAATATAGCTTTTCATTCAGAAGGATGCTATATATGGTAAGTTTTCAAGTACTATATGTTTTAATATAACGTATATGCATAAAACTAGTAAAAAGTGTACTAATTGAAAATCACAGATTGATATTTTCAGTGCATTATAACTGTAAATTAAATGTTCGTAAATGTTGAAAATTAATTTCCTGAAAGAATCTCAGTTTTGAGGTACATATAATGAAAAAAATAAATTATATGCCTTGTGGTTGTTCATGCCAAGTAGTCAGTAAGCTTGGACAGCTTGAGGGAAACTAGCTTTTGCCTTTTTCTATGCTAGCATGATTAGGAATGCCTCTCCTTTAAAACAATTCTGTAGATTGAATGTACGAATCAAAGCTTTATCATTACCAATGCAAGGTAAATAAACACAAGTCCAAATATTTGAGTTCATTCTCTTATGGCCTTGATGAGGTTCTTATGAAGCATTTATGTAAGATCTTGTAATTTCCCCTTTTCCCTAGCACGTATTTTAAATTTAGGAATAGACCCCTAGTTGTTTAATCTTCATTAAAGTGCCATGTGCTAAACAAATTTAAGCAAGCACAAAATTTTGCATGTTTAGATTAATTAAATCATTAAGTCAGGAGTTGCTGTGTTGCAAATACCCATTTGGCCTGGTTGAATTTATTATCTAATATCTGTGGGCACTGATTAGCAGTTTTTCTCATGATTAAACTGAACTTGTTGCATAAATCAAGGCCCTAAAACATTAGTTAATGTGGATGCACCCTGAGCCATTTTTAACCTTTCTGGCTCAAACACTTCACTTACTTTTAAAAGGATAAATATGTATTAATTTACTGAGCATAAGCTTGAATATAAGCCATCAAATTTGAGCAATTTTCCCTCTGCTTTGCTTTTTGTTTCTTCATATTGTCTCCGTTTAGTATTATACTTAGCATGTATCTAACTATCAGCTTATGAATACGCATGATTAGCTACAAAATCAAACAAATGTTAAAAGTATATGCTTTTGATAATAGTGCTTTACAAGAAATATGTAGAGAAAAAAAATAACAGAAGAAAAAAATTCCCTCTTAATGCAAGGGAATGAATTTAAGTATTTTAACAAGAAAAAATTAAATATTTCTATTAAATTCATTTTTTGAATTTTTCCCATTAGAGACTGCAATCCAGTGATGAAAATATTTTTACATCATTAAAATATTTCATTATTTCTTGAAAGTAATATGTTACAAATAAAAATCCATTTAGAAAAGCGGCAAATAACACTTATCTAGCAATATCAAAGAAATACCATAGTGTGCAGATTCCAAGGTCACATGTGTTGGTGAATAAGCCTATATGCACTTGGGCATTTCATTGATATATGTACACATTAGCGCATACACGAATACACAAAACAAATTTTAATTGATGGATTTTTTCATTTACTTATTGATTTGTGTGTGTTGTGTATGTTTGTAAGCACTTGTGTCTATGATACTGTACTCATATGTGGAAGACCGAGGAGGGTGTCAGGTTCCTGATTCTAGGATAATTCATACCCTCTTAATACATTATAATATGTACACATCAATTTTCCCCAAAGACTTTCTAATTATGCTTAAGATATGTGTATCATGCTCACACAGCATTTCCATCTGAACAGTTCTTCAGAGGACCGGATGGAGATCCTGTGGCCTCTTTGATGTGGAACCCTCAGGTTTCCCTTAAGTGCGATCAGTCATGCCATGGAAAGTGCTTGTGCTGGGAATGTTTGTGTACTGTCTTTTCTCTCACTCAGCCTTGCTCTTGGTCATATATCCTGCCTTCTGAGAACTCAGAAAATTTCCCCTTTGATTCCAAATATGCTAACTGATAGTCTATGTAGTTGTTCTATGACTATTGCTCCTTCAGAGTGTATGCATGGTGTGTGAGGAGGAGGGAGAAGCTTAAATGTCCCACCATCTCTGGGCAGAGACCCCAGCACAGTGTGACAACAGGTCCAACTTCCACAGTTCTGTGGGTTCCAAAGTGGGATTCAACGTTTCCAGGCTTTTGAGGTAAATGCTATTACTTCTGAATCACCCTCTCAGTCCTTTTGTATAATTCTTACACAGTTTCAACAGAAGATGCTTCTGTTGTACTTCTTGACTATCTGTTCCAGTGAGCACCTCTGACAAAAATTGTATAACTGAAAATTCAATAAATTATTCACGCATAATAATGCCATTATTTACTAATCGTGAGTTAAGATAAATAAATTAGCACCTAAATACTAATTGATATTAATAACACCTCAGTTTTTCATGAGGAATATAGTATCACAAGCAAGAATTTGAAATCTTTGGGAAGACACTATTTGCCAAATAAAACAGGTTGCAAATCTATGTTTTTATTTAAAATATCAATCCTTTTGAGATTTTCATAGATTAAATTCATAAATAAAGATAATAAAATATTTTCTTCTCTCTGCTTCAGAAAATGATAGCCATGGACCATAATAATTAACTATTGTATGATTTGAGACATTAGAAAAATATTTTGGTAAGTTTTTACCAAATTATTTATTTCAAGAAAAACTGACATTCTCTATGCTATTAAGTTATTTTATATACACTAAGAATAATAAAACAACAGCACTTCAGCTAATGTCTTTATTAAAGCATTACTTACAGCATCTAGAAGGAAACTAGTTTAACGAGAGTATATATGATAGATTCTCTCATTCAAAATTTAGTTTTATAAATTGGTGTTATAATTTTCTTCATCATTTCCAGGCCCTTGATTCTCATATGTTTGAGAAAAAGTAGATTTTTTTATAATATAATAAGATAAAACTAACCCATTATAGTGACAAAATGGAAGAGCTTAGGTAGATGAATATCAATCATAAGTCTCTATGGAAATATGTAGTACACATCAACACTGGGTCCATAAGAATACCAAGTGTGAACTATGGGATACCATCAGTTCTTGATATGTATTCCTGAAACAAAACTTCAAAGTTCACAGTCTACTTTGTTCTTAAAATATTGTCTTTCCAAGAGATTTTGTTCCTATACTCATCCTTAACCCTAAGGTCCGTTGAAAAGTAAATGACACTATAAGGCCTCTGTTATATATGCTGTATAAAGGAAAATCAGTTACATTGAAAAGCTTACTATATCTCTCCATCTCTTCCTCTCTCCATCTCTCCTTTCCCCTTTCTCTTCCTTCCTTCCTTCCTTCCTTCCTTCCTTCCTTCCTTCCTTCCTTCCTTCCTTCCTTCCTTCCTTCCTTTTTTCTTTTTCTTTTTTTTCTTTCTCTTGGTAACAGTATCATTAGAGGTGGAAGGAAACCACAGTCCAGGAAAGCTGCAAGTCTGGGCCTCTGCAGGTGGGTGGAGTGGGAAAAGAAGGGAGAAATTTGAATTAGTGTCCAAAAAGCCTCCCTCTTTAAAAATGGAGGTCAGTAAAGAGCTACAAAGATGAATCAGGACATTAGAGAAAGAGAAACCACAGATTGTGAGGAAGAGCATGCATTGGTTTGTCTGGTATCCAAAAGAAAAATATAAAAAGAAGGAAACTGAAAAGCTGTATTTTCTAAGTTGGAACTCAGAAATGCAAGCAGACCGTGGGTCCCTGGAAGCAGCCCCCCCCCCACACACAAATATTTCCCTGGCATCTAATTATCAAATATCTTAATAGTAGCAGCACCTGGTTTTATTTCTCAGGTATGTTTTTAATTATTTCATTAAACTTATGGTACAGAAACTTATCGGCTTCTAATGCAACAGGCAAATGCAGCTAAAATAGTTATCTGAAATCCTCAGCTCTTAAAATTTCTTTCCTACTTTGGCTTTTCAGAAGGAAGAAGAACCCTAAAACTAAGAGCAATCACAGTGAATCCAACTAATTTTTTCTTGCTTTGTGTATCTTGAAAACAGGCATTTCAAAGTCTTTCATCACCGCTTCCTGGAAAGTTCAGTTCCATCAATTAACTATTAAATATTGAGATAAGACAACAGTAAACCCAGGAGTTTACATCCTTTCTATGTCTCGTAACTTTTTGTGTCAAATACCAGCCTGTAACTAATAAGCACTTTTGATTGATATTGTTTTATGCCCCACATTCTACTTAACTGGAATTATGTTCCAATATTTCAAATCTTATTGAACATTAAACATTGTATGGTTTGTTCAACCTTTCATTTCCTTACTTTGTGAGTTCAATCCAATAACCTCTACTGTATAAATAAAGCTTCAGCCATGTTGTTCCCATTTGCACTTCATGTTCATAGAAATTACTACCAGGAGGTTTTAATCAGATATTTTCTCTCTGGAAGTCTCTCTGGGTGATGTACAGTTCATTTAATAGTTGACCTCACAAAAGGAACAGATGTTTCCAATTTCCTCTTTTTATTGCCAGATTTTGAGAAGATAATTTCCTAACAGAATTGTCAGGAGATACACGTTCATTTGCAGTGCGTGTATTTAATATGTATCATTGCACAAATATTCTTCTTCTTCAATACTCTCAATTATTTCATGGTCTAATTTTTTTCTGAATGAGTGTTTCCTTGTTTTCCACTGTATTAAAATAACATAATTTTGCACAATTTCAGTATTTTATATTCCATAAATACTGTAGAATTTTCCTGGGTTATATAAACTCCATTCTTGTTAGGCAATTACAAACTAAAATATATTCTAGAACAATTGCTATTCAGTCACAGTCAATACTTTTTCCCTTAAAATTTAAATAATAGCTAATCATTACTTGTTACAGGGTAATTTATTTCTGTTTAAGTTTATTTCTTTCTATATTCCAGTAGATCAAACTACTTGATAGAATTTCAAAAGTCACTTTGTTCATATGTATATATAAATATATCTGGTAAATTTTGACTTTTCATGGCTTAATTTTTGTGCTATTATTTATTTTAATATAACTAATCATAAGTGATAAATACAATACCAAAAATATGGACTAAATATTTATAAAAATTAGAAATAGATGTGTTAAAATTTATTCATAATATGCTCATTGATGAAGACCCGTATGAAGTGTACAGGGTTCCTAGGTAGAAGAGAAACTTAAGTTTACTTATTTTTGTTGGAAAAATTGTAAGTTTAAGATTGAAATTATTTGCAACAATATAAAGGGAATAGAAGATAAAACACATGGCTCATGGGTTAATAAAAGCTATGTTTGTCTTAGTTAAGATTTCTATAGTTATGATTAAAAACAATATCCAAAAGCAACTTGGGGAGGGAAGGTTTTGTTTCATCTCACACTTTTACATCATGCTCTGGCAACAAATGAAACTCAACGCTGAGATCTGAACCAGGAACTGAAGCAGAATCCATGAATGAGTGCTTCTTCCTGCTTTGCTCATGATTTCTTGCTTATTTTGCATTTTTTTTCTGTTCACCAGGACTATTTTCTGGTGGTGCCAACCAATCACAATGGACTAGAGACTTCTACATCAATCACTAAATAAAGAAATGCTCTAAATAATTGCCAACCAGGGCTGGAGAGATGGCTCAGTGGTTAAGAGCATTGCCTGATCTTCCAAAGCCTTTGAGTTCAATTCCCAGCAACCACATGGTAGCTCACAACCACCTGTAATGAGGTCTGGTGCCCTCACCTGACTTGCAGGCACATATACAGACAGAATATTGTATACATAATAAATATAATAAATAAATAAATATTTGCCGGGCGGTGGTGGCACACACCTTTAATCCCAGCACTTGGGAGGCAGAGGCAGGCAGATTTCTGTGAGTTTGAGGCCAGCCTGATCTACAAGAGCTAGTTCCAGGACAGGCTCCAAAGCTACGAGAGAGAGAGAGAGAGAGAGACTTTCCAACAAGCCTATTTCATGGAGGCAGTATCTCAAGAGGGGGTATCTTTTCCCAAAGGACTCTGTGTTTTCAAGTTGTCATAAAGCTAACCAGCATGCTTCTTCTCTAGAGGACCAAGTGTGGTTCATAAAACTCATGTCATGTGACCCACAACTATTTGTAACTCTAGTTCCGAGAACTCTAGTACCTTCTTTCTAGACATGGAGTCACACTTGTACTCATGCCATACACAGAAACACAATAAACTAATAAAAATGAATCTCTTTAAAATAGATTGATGGATAGGTAATAGGTTTGTAACAATGTAATGTATTTGTAAAAATATCAAATGGGCTCACAGGATTTTTAAACAGAAACGAATATAAACAGCTTTTAATTGGTTATCAAACTTCATGTAACTTGTAATATTCCACAATAAGGGACAGCTGAAATACTTATTACTTTTAGCAATAAATAATTGCTTGTATAATTTCATGTGATTTTTGTGTATTTTTATATGATAGTTTGACAGACAGAATCTATTTGATAATTAATTCACAAACCTGCATTCAATGGACCATACATATCCTTACACCAGAATTCTGTAGTTAAAGTTAGAGGTAACCCAGACCCAGAAAGACAATTATCACATGTACTCACTCATAGGTGGTTTCTAAACATAAAGCAAAGTAAACCAGCCCACAAACCACAATCCCAGAGAACTTAAACAACAATGAGGACCCTAACAGAGACTTACATAGGTCTAATCTCCATGGGAAGTAGAAAAAGACAAGTTTTCCTGATTAAATTGGGAGCCTGGGGACCTTGGCAAGAGAGTTATACCACTGTTCCATTCATCTTTACGAGGTTCCCCAAGCATCTTTGAGCTGTCGCAGCCCAGGGAACTATTGTCAAATTACATGGTTTTAGATGCCTAGAGCATACAGATATCTGAAATTTAACATTTAAGTTCTTTTTGATGCCACCCTAAAGCTGGGTTATAATTGACAGAACCTGTCAATTATATGTGCTTTATATCATGTACACTATTTGTCACAAAGGTGTGGAGGGCTTTATGA
>NW_026067988.1:1461230-1517107 GCF_014885135.2 Alexandromys fortis
ATTTTAACTAAGGTGTGTACATGTATTACTTCAACTAATTGTTTCGAGCACAGAGTATATATATTTTTTTAAATAGGAAAATTATACCTTAATATTAAATCTTTGTTTCCTGGCACAGGCAACAGCAAACATTTAATAAGCATGAACACAAAAAAGAAACATTGGCAACCTATCTTAAGTATTAATAATCACAAACATTACAAGTCACCATTTGATCCTTTTCTTTGAAATCTTTTCAAAGTAATTTTATACAGCTGCAATTTCCCTGGCATAACTATTATTTTTCTGTGATTTCTACAATTCAACATATTGCCTTCATTAGAATCCCAAAGTAAATAGTTACATGAAATATATCATGCCAGATGCTATATTGAGTTCTAAGGCCTATGGTCAGGAAAAAAAAAACTTTTTTAATCAGTCATAAATGCAGAGCTCCTGTTCTGAATGTCTTCTTCCAGTGTAATGAGCGAAAAGTATGACAGACTTTGCGAAAGGAGATTATACATGTTACATAACCAATTTTTCATTGAAAATTTCCTCGGTTTAATATACATAAGCAGTGGATGTGTTTTGCTTATGGACAATATATATATAAATATACACACATATACATATAGAGCTATATGCATGATATATATGTATATATGTATGATTTTTTTCCTCCTTTGAGTGCAAAATAAAATAAAAGTAATAACAGTAAAAAGCCGATGGGCAAAAATTGATTCATAAATGAGATGGTGGCATTCATCTCAACGCTCTTATTGGAAACCTAAATCTCAGTAAATTTGTAGCCTAAGGATACAATGGGCTTAAAGGATTTCTGTCTCCGAAGAAAAATTAGAAGGCCTTTGAGGTAAGGTAAATGGAAAAGGTTGCTTGGGCAAATGCGAAGCTCTAGCACTATTAAATGTTAAGCACCATCAGGGGGTATCTCAGTCATTAGCAAGAGTGGCATGTGGGAGATTGTTTCAAACAAAAGAAAAATTATAGATGGCAATGTGAAGGTGGTCCGATGCCATGGGGAAATGCTGTCAAGCACGAAATGACTTTTCACAAAGTTATTGTAAAGGAAAATTGAAGAGGGTGTGGTCAAGCTAGCACTCTTAGTTCAGTATTAAGAATATCAGATGCAAAGATGGATGCAAGAAAGGCTGTGAGAAAGCAGAACCAAAGGGATACGAGAAGGGTCAAGGTTCAAGAAATTCTGTACTGTGCCTGTTTAGCTTTCTCCATTTGGCTGTAAATGTGGAGGGGGGAGGGTTCAATGTTAGCTTTAGCCAAGATGTTGATATTAGTATCAAAGATACTTCATTTTCAAGAAATCTCTATCTTGCTTCAGCTTTCTCTCCGACAAAAAAGGATTAGTTAGGGACTGACTTGGAAATTTTATGCTTTATTAGAAGACTGAAACGTACGTACACACACACACACACACACACACACACACACACACACATACACTACTATCTCTCCAGGCAACTACTTTCTGACAGAGCACTAAACCATCATCCTTCTGCCAGTTCTGAGAAATACCCTGGGATTCTGAGCTCTGAAAGAAGCCATTGATGTTCTCCCAGCTGGAAGCTTGTAGTGACAAAGCAGCAACACAAAATCTCCTGGGCACTTAGGTGGACTTCCATTTCCAATGCCCACACAGCATTGACTTCAGAGTATTTTCTAAGATGCTGCTTAAAAGGCATAAACTACACTGGCCAGTGTATATAATGAAAAACAAGTGATTTTGAATTTAACAAGATGCTTTATTTCATAGTATCTTTGTTCCCTTGATTATAATTTAATTGTTCTTGATTTATGCAGTATTTTACTTTCAACATTTTGTATAATTGAACTATACTAGTCTGCCCAGAAACATAATTTTAATTAATTTTTAGTTTTATTCTTTTTTAAACACAGGGTTCTATGTAGCACAACTAGCCTCAAACATATTATGAGGCCAAGGATGGTTGATTCATAATTTTCCTTTATCCTTCTTCTAACTACCATTATTATAGTTGTGTGCCATAACACTTAGTTTGCAAACCTTATAACTTGCAGACAGAGGCTGCTCATTTGTTTCCTAGCCCCCCCCAGACCCAAAATAAAAACACAGAAACTGTATAAATTACAATACTGTTTGATCAAATGTTTATGCATATTTCTAGCTAGCTCTTACATCTTAAATGAACCCATTTTTATTAATCTGTGTATCCCCACGTGGTTGTGGCCTACCGGTAATATTTTGTCCAGAGTCTGTCTCCTGCTGCAGATACATAGCTTCAGTTGACTCTGCCTACTTTTTCTCTGTATCTTTTCCAGTCTGGCTATATTCTGTTAAACCACTGGTCGAAAGCAGCTTCTTTATTAACCAATGACAATAAAACCTATCAACAGCCTACAGAGGGGAATCCCACATTAATAACTTTTATAAGTCAACAAATGAAAGTCATTGGCTCTGACCAGCTAATGTCTCGATGGGTAAAATCAATTTCCAACAAGCCTAACAACCTAAGTTTGATCTCAGATCATTCATGGTGGAATGAGAGACTTATTGGATGCTGATCTTGACAATATGTTCCAACACACGCACACACACACACACACACACACACACACGGTGAGGGTGGTTTAATAAAAATAACATGCCTTTAATTTGTTTGTGTCCATGGTCAGGATGCAGATCTGTGTGAAGGTATACTCACATAGTCATTTACATATAGAGATATAGGGTTGACTTCAGTGACCTTCGATGTCTTACAAAATCTCTTCTCAACTAAATTTTTGAGATGGGGTATCCTACTGAGCATGTAGCTCTGCATTGTGACTCTTCTGAGTAGCTTGTAAGGCTCTAGGATCTTCATGTCTCCAACTTCAGCCCCGTGATTACAAAAGAGCTCAAAAACGTGACCTTTTTCATGAATTAAGATGTACATTTATTCAAATATTTTGAGTCAGCGTTTTAGTGGCTTAGAGACAAAACAGTAGGTCACAATACATATGCAAATGAGTTCTATAATATTACTTTCATAGTTTATCAGGACAGACACCATTTCTTGTCAGTATATAAAAAATTGACATCATAATTTCCTTTTTATTTTTATGCTTTTTAATTAAATTTACTTACTTATTTTTTATCCTGATTGCAGGTTTGGCTTTCCTCCTCTCCTCCTATCCTCTCCCACCACCTTCTCTACCTACCCTCCTCCCTCACTATCCACTTCTCTTTGTCTCTTTATAAGTTACACAGCCTGTTACCCAGTGACTTTTATACACTTAAATTCCTACCTCTCTGTGTATTACAAAATAGTTTTCTCATAGCTGCCTTTCTAATGACACAATATTTAGCAGTCATATAATGGTAGCAAATAATTAATCTAATAAAGAATAAAATACTTTCATATCATTTCCACAGCCATGGTCATATATGCAACTCTGCTGCAAGAGGCTTATAAAGTAGTTGTAAACAGGAGTTTTCTCTGTTTGTAACTCAGAATTCCAAGATTTCCACAAGAAAGCTGAACTATCATTTGGAAGACAGTCTATGTCGTCCCATTGTAGGTACTGATCCCACGGTTTCTCTGATATACATTTAGATGTCATTTGTACAAATGCAGCCATATGAGTTGTGTTCCACAGTGATTACTTCCTTCTAAATGGGATTGATTGATAGAAATTTAACTCATTTAAAATACTTTATGATTTTATCTGAAAATATATTCTTATGTGTTTTTCAATTTTAATTTTCAGAATATAAAGTAATTATATCTTCCCTTATCTTTTATCTTTCTAAACCCCTCTATCACTCCCCTCACTCTTTAATTTTAATGCCTATTTACGAGGTAATTCTTATAGCATGAAAACATATAAGTCTATGGCTCTCTAATAGTTAAAATTGTTTAAAATATGTTGTCATCGATATTCTGAACTTCTCATCTGTCATTGACCTAGTACTACTTTATTTTTAGTTCATTGATATTTATTTCCTCCTGTCTCCATTGCAATATCCGAATAAAGGCAGCAGGGCATGAACTTCCATGTGCTTAATGTGTGTGCTGACAATTGTAAATGCTTTCTTTTGCTTCTAACTCATCAATAGTGGTTTAAATAAGAGGTCTGTATTTGATGTAATTTAGAACAGAGCAAGCTTCCACCACAGAGGTACAGTGTGTTAACCTAGCAGAGCTGACCCAAGATAAATCACTCATTTAATGGGCTCAGCTTGAAATGCGGAGGTTGACCACAAAAGAATCAGAAGATCCTTTTTAGTCCTCTTGTCTTAGGTCAACACTGAAACTGAATTTGTTGGTCACATATTCATGTTCCAAGAGCATTTGTTCACCTCTGAGACCACAAACAGTTCACTGTGATTGTTAGTCATTTAAAGAAAAAGGCAGCTGGCATTATCAGCCACTTCTGAGTCTCTGGAACAGTGTACCTGAGGTCACCATGAGCACCTCCTCCTGGTGTCACTATTACCACCACTTTTCAGGAAGCGCAACTATTTTATAACATGCAGTAATGAAGAAGAGACTTTATAAAGGCATCTGATTTCTGAAATATCTGTCTAAGGCTATTATTTATTTGTTTATGAGACATTTCTCATTCTGTAATCCAGTCCTGGAACTATTTATCGCAGGTTTTGCTCAAGCTCAGAGAAACTCTCCTGCGGTAGCCTCCCCAGTCCTGCTATTTAAGACATGAGACCCAATTCCTGTCATGCATACATTCTTAAGTGAACATATAAAATATTCTTTCGTACAACTTATTTTACATTAAGAAATGGATTGATCAGGCAAAAAGGATCCTTGATTAATCACAATGATTCATGAAGTTCAGTGAGGGAAAAAATAGAATGATAATAAGAATGACTAGCTTATAAACAATGTGAAATTCACTGTCCATAGCTAAATTAATTTTAACTGATTGACTTGATATTCATACTCATGACAGTAAAGGAACCAGGATGTTAAAAGGCCAAATCAGGCCCTTTAATTAATTATTAATAATCAAAAATATTTTTTTACCAAGACAACATTTTCATTCATGTATCTCCAAATGAAGAGCAATGTTTGGTACTAAAATATATGAAAAACACAGTTCAATAAAGTAAAAAAAATATGGAGGTCACCTGCCCAACACGTTTTTTTTTCATTTTTCAAAATTTATGGAAATTTTGATTTCTCGGGTTCACAGATTTAGAATGGTTTATTAACACGCCATTAGCAATAACATATCTCAGTCTGCCAAATTCTACACCTACATCTTGCTGCTACCAAGTGCCTTTTTAATCATATACAATTGTGAAAATTGTTTTATTTAAGTAAGAGTCCTTAGCAATTCTTTTACATAAGTGAACTTTGTCCTTGTTTGAAATATCAGATACTTAAATATAATGGAACAGAAACACTTACCTTTTTAGGTTAAGTCCTAAAAAGTTTATCACTTATCAAGATAATGCTATTTATGAACTCCTGTAGGTCAATTAACACATTTTATTTCTTCTATTATCATCCACCATATCTTGGCATATATAAAAATTACTCTGAAAAATTCAGTGTTTTTTTTTTTCCCTGAAGTTAGAGATGATTTGGATAAGCAGAAAGAATGGGGGTTGAACGGTGTATTACAACAGCATAATGTACCATTTGAAACTTTAGTAACTGAATGTAAAATGAGCTTCTCATTAAAAGATTGTAGAGTAGCTTGTGGCTTTCCAGTATTGTTAGAATTTTGATAACTTTTAGTAACTAGGAGATAAATGGATACATGTTGTTTGTTTGAATCAGTAGTCTTTGGTCATAATCCTAAATTTGTGGGCTGTTATGAGAATCAAGTAAATATAATAGGTTTCCTACTCAAAAATGGCTATGGTGAGTATATATTTACGACATTTATTGTTCTTTGTTATACTCTGAGACAACATGCTCCAGTGTAGATTTACAAAGCAAAAAGTTTATGATAATTCACTAAGTGAAATTCCTTATCCTAGACCGTAAATTACTAGTACTAAAAAAAAAAATGAGTGATTGCTGGGAAACGTGTGACTTTAGCTTATGCAGCATTTGATTGACTGTGAAGCTGTAATTTGTTGCCAGATGGTCCTAATAAAGAGTTGAACGCCCAATAGCAAGGCAGGAGAAAGAAAAATACAAGTCCAGAGGCAAACCGTAGTTGGGATAACACAAGTTAAGAAAAGCTGGCTAGAAAAAAGCCAAGCTAAGGCAGGACATTAATAAATAAGAATAAGCCTCCATGTGATTTATTTGGAGCTGGGTTAAAGGGCCTCATAAAAAAAAAGCCAAAAAAGTAAAACCTCACACAATATTTTGGCATACCAACTTTGGGCTCGAATATTCAAGCTAAGACTGGGCCTATGCACCTAAGAATATGCCTCACTGTGTGATTTATTTGGGAACTGGCTGGTGCGCCCCCCAAAAAGACAAAAAAGTAAAACACCCACAACATGTAATAAGATAACCAACGAATTAACTTTAAAACAGGGCTCAAGTTCCTATCAAACAACTGAACGAAGTCTAACAGAACGTGCTACATGACGAGCAGTTCTCTGCTACGTAATAACACGACAAACAATCAGGTCATGAAAAATTGTTTTAAAGGCTTGTTCTAAAGGTTCTGGATTCTTACATAAAAGGAAACATAAATATAGAAAACAGGAAGTGTCAAAATCTTAATTAACTCTGGATTGTGTCATTACCTTACATTGTCTACATGAACTCTAAATAACGATTCACAGTTGGCTAAAATAAAACAATCCTATTATCTTTGATCATCATTTGAAGTAGATGGTCTAGTTTTAGTTAGCAGGGAAGCCGGGCGATGGTGGTGCACGCCTTTAATCCCAGCAGAGGCAGGCGGATCTCTGTGAGTTCGAGACCAGCCTGGTCTACAGAGCTAGTTCCAGGACAGGCTCCAAAGCCACAGAGAAACCCTGTCTCGAAAAACCAAAAAANAAAAAAAAAAAAAAAAAAAAAAAAAAAAAAAAAAAAAAAAAAAAAAAAAAAAAAAAAAAAAAAAAGGAAGAAAGAAAGTTAGCAGGGAGTTTTTGCTTGTATTTTTCATGTGTTTCTAAAATGTGTAATGAGGTAATTGACAGTTTTATCTCCTCAAATATTTTCAGATCTACTGTGAGTCTTCAAAATAAATACATGGACTGAAGAGATAAAGCCAGGGGAATGAATTTGAGATATAAAAATAAAATGTTGCAGAGACATAGAGGATGGGGGACAATGTGTGGTTGTTATAGGAAAATCCTCTTTATAAATTGTTCTCTACCTTTGCTCATTCAAAATTTTTGCCACATTCTCTTCCAAATAGTTTTGAAAGGAGGAGAGCCTTCCAAAGTTACCCACTTTCTCAGTTCTGTGTTTCTGTGTTTACTACCATCTACTGCAAGAACTCTGCAAAGTTCTCTGATAATGGTTGAACAATTCATCCAAATATGTACATAATAGTATAGCATTAGAAGTAATTTTATTAGTATGTTCATTTATCAGAAATATAAAAATAAGTTTGTCCTTGAGCCTACAGCAAATCTACTCTCCATTCTTGGAGTAAATAACATGTTAGGTTTGGCTTGATCTCATGGAGTGGACCTTAAAGTCAACCAAAACGTAATAGATTACTACTCTAACATTCACGCCACCGTTTCTGTAGAAGACATATTTGGGAACAGATCTTTGTTATAGTTCTCAGGGTTTATAACTGGGTAAGACTGGTGTTTATCTTTCTACACTGGTGCATTTATATTATGGTGCCTTCAAACAGAATGAATGGTAGCCAGTAGGGAAGAAGCATCCAATTGAGCGCTAGCCTGCTTTCCACATCTTGTAAACCATAAATATGTGATGTCCTTAGCAATTAAGGCTTACTGTTAAGTTTTGTATAGAAATCAATAGCATCGACAACAGCCTGTAGTGTATGGGGGCCTTTGGGACTCTTTTGTCCAAAGACTCAAAACAATATCACACATTTCTGATTTTGGGAGTTTTGTTTGGCAGATTTTCCCAGATACATCAAGTGTGTATGTATGTATGTATGTATGGATGGATGGATGAATGTCAGAGATATATATCAGATATTTATATATACATCATAGAATTATATATCATGTGTATAAGATTATATATCATATGCAAAATTTAATATATATAATATATCATATATATGAGAAACTTTCAGCATACACAAAATGTGCGCAAGCTCGAGCCAAAATAAACCCCAGCACAGAGGAGACTACATGGGTACTAAGTCTAACCCCTGGTCAAGAAGCTGTCCACAAATGATAGCTGCGTAGATAACAACAACAACAACAAAATCAGTTTCCTTTGATGAAGAAACACTGAATATATCAACTTCATACCACTTCCTTCTCTAGATTCAGTAATTGTTGAGCAATCTATACTGGACCAGTATGGTTTAGTGGCTTAGTGTGTGTTTGTGTTTGTGCGTATGTCTGTGTATGTGTGTGTGTGTGTGTGTGTGTGTGTGTTTAAAAAAGGAAAAACAGGAAGTTGGATGGTAGAGATGACAAAGGCTGAGGAAGTAGCAAAAATATGATAAAAATATACTGTGTGAAATTGTCTAACAATAAACAAAAACAAAAGTTTAAAAAGAAAAGAAATATGCTACTGTGACAAAAACATCTTTGCATACTTTTTTCTTCCACATCTCTAACAAGATACCCCTACTTAACTTTTTACTATTTCTCTGCTCCAATATTTATGGCCTTCTATGGTCTCTAACTTTTTTCCTTGCTTTTGTTGTGATCTTCTATTTTTATTTTCCATATTCAGTGAGAATATCCAGTATTTTTGTCTTTCTGAGTCTGCCTTCTTTTACTTAGCCCAGCTTCTTCCTGTCTTGCCTTTGCTGCAATAAAGAATAGAATTTCATTTTCTTTGTGGTGCACAAACATGACTTTAAAAATTCTTCATCACTAGAAAGACATCTTGTTTGATTCATTGCATTGGCTATTGTGAACAGATTTGCAATAAGCGGTGATGTAGAGGTGTCTCTTTTACACAGTCCCATCTCCTTATGCTACCACTAACAGTACATACTTTCCTATTTCTCTGTGTCCTGGCAAGTATTTATTTCATGAGCTGGTAATTACGTGTTCATAGACTTTTGTAGTATACTTGTTGGCCTCATTGTGTTTTACTTTATGGCAAAAGTCTTATATTTGTTGATTTCTTTATATATTTTCTTTGGAAAATATTGATTCAGATCATGTTGCAAATTTTAAACTGTGATTCCATTTTACTTAATTGAGTATCGAATTGTTTAATTTTATCATATAGTCTGGATAATGGCTCCTTGTTACATGAATAATCTATAAACGTATTTCCCCTGTTGTTAGCAAATCTCTTGACTCTGCTAATTCTTGGGCAGTGAAAGTGATATGATTCTGTTTAATTTTGTTTTTGTTATTGTTGGATATAGTGATTTTTTTTTTTGTTTTATAAATAAAGCTTTCCTGAAGACCACAAGGTAAACTAAGCCAGTAGAGGTCAGGCAGTAGAGTCATACACCTTTAAATCAGGATTTGGGAAACAGAGATAGATGAATCTCCATGAATTCAAGGCCACCCTGGGTTATAAAGCTGCAGGTGGTGGTAGCTCACACCTTTAATCCCAGCACTAGAGAGGAATACAAACCAGGATGAGACAGGAACTCATTCTCTTTCAGTTTAAGGATGTTTTAGAGGTGAGAGCTCTCTAGTAAGCTTGACTGCTTCGGGTTGTACCCCAATATCTATCTCTGGGTTTTTGTTATTCATGTTACAGTTGGAATCTTATTTAAAAATATATGCCTCATGTATCTACAAGTGGTCCCCAAGCTGACCTCTAGTAGTTCCATATTTTCTGATGAACATTTAGGTCACCAATACATTTTCAGGATTTTTTTTTTCTATACAAGGTATTATAGGATGGTTTTTCTTCACCCCACATTTTTTTATGGTCCATACAACTCCAATTTCTAGTGAGACACTATATTCCCCAGGCTATGTTGTCAGAGTTTTATTGAAAACCAGTTAACAGTTGGCTGAAAATAAATAAACTAATTTCTGGATTTTCTACCATTTCCTTTTGTCTGTTGGATCTTAAATTAGTATGAACTACTATCTTAAAAACTAGATTTTGAAATTGTGCATTATTAGTAATGCCTATTAAATAAGTGTATCTAGGCTTATCACACACAGAAATTATCTGGCTGATATTGTAATTGTATTATTGGCTCTAATACGATAACCATTTCACAATTTAACCCTGAAAATCACATTGTAAATTTGGAGTACCTGAGCAAAAAAAGTGTTTTTTAAAGATTAGCAAAATAGGGAAAAGAATATGATTTGTGTGCTTTCACACAATGAGTACTTTGATATCTGACTGTGACAAGTATAAAAAATATAGCATTTGGTTCCAAAACATCACGCAGGATGACTTCATGGAGCACAAGATTCACACTGTCTTTCTGGGTGGTGATTTAAATTCAAGATTGACTGAAAGAACATGTGAAATAAAACACATCAGCCTGTCTTCTGATCCTTATCCATCTGAATATTGATTGTGCTGCCCGTGCGGGGTACATTTTTCAGGATCTACGTAGGTGGATAGTATAAGATTTATGTTATTATCTAGATCTCTGAAGCACAGCTTCAAATGGTAGGCATTTAAAACTCAAAGAGACAGAGGACAAATTGGGATGCGCATTGAGTTGGTTTCATAGCAGCCCCTGGTATGCTTCGCTTCTCGGGTGTATATGGACTATAATTCAATTTCTGTGAAGAGAGATTGAAATCTTTGTAGGAAATCTGACAGCAATTAAATGATTCTTTGGCTTCTTGATGAAAACTTTTCTTTTTTTGAGTTTGCAGTAACGTTCTTCCTTTTGCCTATCTTATGTGTGCACGCCTCTTCCAGGGTAAGCTTGTTCCTATGTAGAGTAGTGCTAAACACTGTTGTAACAAATATCTAAATAGTATCATACTTAAGAGGGGCCTCTGTTGTGATATATCTTCTTGGAGATAGACAACTCACAATAGATGGTTTGGTTAATGCCTATTTCCTTATTATTCTCTACCCAGTATTACGCAAAACTTCACACCACTAAATATGCCTTGGTTTATGCACCATGGTCCCTTGATGTCTATTCACCCTCCTTTATGATAGCATATTGACCTGCCAGTGATCTTAAAGCGGTAAAATTATGGTATGGGTTTGAAAATTAGTTGTCACTTTCTTAACAACCATTTCCAACTTTAAGTGTGACACATTTATTTGTAGCTCTGACTGCATTTTGACACACTGAAATAGAGCTATATAGATATAGAAATATCTGTGGCCACAGAGTGTGTAGATACCCAGCTGGTAGATAAGAGACATCGATCAAAAGGTAGGCAGAACCCCCAGCAGGGGGAAGATAACTCCCACCGTTGTAGTCCTCTTCCGTTTCCACTTCTGTTTTCTGTTCTGAACGTTCTCACTTATTGTCAATATACATTTAAATATCTGGGAGAAAAACTCCCATAGCCCACAAAATAGTAATGCTTATTAATCAATGTACTTGAACTGATTGAGATATGATTTGTATAACCTTAGAAGAACTCATTCACCCTGCACATTTTCTGAATGTAATATGGTCATGAGGCTGTTTAATCATCACCACTTTCCAGTTTGGCATTCTTTCATTGTTCTGGAAAGAAATCCATATCCATTAGCAAACAATTTCCACCTCTAACACCACAAAGTTTGCTGTAGAATTTGATACTATTTAGCACTGTCTGGAAGGTCTAATGAGCTTTTCCACACATGAGTCATGGCAATAACAGACATATACTTGTTTCACAAGGATTTATTGAATAAATAAATCCCAGGTGTCAGACAGTGATCCAAACGAGAGCACTATGAAAAGGACTGTATCCTTTGAGTGAAGCAAAACAGGAAGAAAATTATCAGCTAGGATTATATATATTGCATTAAGTTTTTTTTTAAAAAAGAGAAAAATAATTTAGGAAGGATGTGTTAAATTGATATAAAATTGGAAAAATAATTTAATATGTATAAAGAAAGATTTTTTTACATGGAGATACTCTAAGAAATTATTTATTGTCTTTTAATAAAATGCTTATTTAATCCAGTACTGACCAATACAAAGTGGGTTAGACTTAAATCCAAAGACTTGGGAGGTGGAGAAATCCTATTGATCTGAAAGTTTAAAAGATCAAAGACGCATTTTACAAAGTTATCTGAACATCTTTAAAAGTCATGTTTACATGTAATTTTGACCATGAAAGTATTTCCTTGACTTCTGAAATTTTCACCAGTATAAAATCACTTAATGTAGTCCAGTGAGAGCTCTTGAACATCTTGTGTTCTAGCATAAAACTAAGATACACAGGTTTGTTAGACAGACATAAAATGTGATCTACCTTTGTAGTTTCTTTTCCTGTTGCTTTTTAAAAATTATTTTTATCCCCCCCCAGTGATTTGAATGTTTACTAATTGTTAAGATGATGCCAGTTTCAGTACGTACTCAGATCACTTCAATCTGTATGGGGTTACATAAAGGAATTAGTACAATGAAAGTATAAAAATATTGCCACCTTTAGCATTTTCATTATGACAATGACTTTCATAGTTTCATTTCACCTCCTTCCTCACCAACTATCATGCCCCATATTATTATTCACAGAAAATTTTCAACATAAGAGATCTCATTTCCTCCTCTGGAACATATTTTCAAAATCATTATTTTCCCATTCATGACTTTGACCTTGAAAAAATAATTGTAGTAATATTTTGTTTGGTGGTGATTTTACATGGCTTGTCTCTCTTGTAATATTTTTCAGTTTAAAATTTAATATTTGGCTGCTGATATAGTTCAGCATATTTATATGAAGTCATTTTATGTAGTAGATTTTACGATCTCCATTATGGAACATTTATTTTGATTTATATATTTACATTTTAGTTGTGGTTAATAGCTACTGCAGAAGGAAGCTAATAGGAGCATCAATTTCAGAAGAAAGGCTTTCCTGTTTATTATGCATGCCAAAAGTACAGACAAAGCAATTAAGAAACCATGTACCTGTAGAATGGAGGGGCTTCCATTAAATATGTCATTCCAATGGTTATTAAAATGGGAGAGAATGTGTTTTAGAGGTCCCAACCTCTACTGGTTGACATCTAATTAGATGTCCTTAAGGAAACAAAGGCTAACATTTAACATATCAAGTGAAGATTAATGGCAACGTTAAAATGTACCTGGCTTGCAAAGATAGGAAAAAATTAAATTGGAATAGATAAAGAAATCATACAGAACAGGGTAAGTTAATGAGAAATGGAGAGAAATGTCTTTTTGTGGAGGACAGAATGAGCAGAACTGTATGTACACAGCTGTACCGTTACTGATGTAACCGACTGACCTGTATTACGGGATTGCATTTCACTGTCTTTATTGGTTTAGTGTTGTTTACAAGCAAAAGACAATGTGGGAAATTCCAGACCACATTTAAATTTGAAAGACCAAATTTAGCTTTTATTCTACTTAATTTATAGAGATTGAAATTTGGATTTTATTCTTATAAATTATATTCAGTGCAGCTGAAAGCACTGAAGAAATTTCAGGAGCTGTGAGCACCAGCAGGCCTCTGAGCTCTTCTGCTATCTCTGAGCCCAGCCTTTGTAGACACATGAATGCTTAGGTTCTACGGGTAATTTGTCCTGGGAAAATCCCTGGTGGTCAAGTAGATTATATCCTAATTTGAAGGATGAGAAAAAATGTATCTCTTTTAACTTAAAGAGTCTTCTAATTAAAATTTCTGAAAAGATTCTGAATGTTGACGTCTCCCCTTAGTAGACAACTATCCAACATGGACCAGACAGATAATACAGGATGGCATGCACTTTTCTTTGATGTCAGAGAGCATTATAACAAACTGTCAAAAACGTAAGTGTGCCAGTTTACATAGTATTATTTCTTCTATTAATTGTCTCAATTTTCTTCATCATGTGCAGTAAGGATACAAAAGTATTTATTATATCAAACTGTAGATTATTTTGGATTTCCCCTCGATACATACATAGAACATCCAACTTGGAGAAAAATACTAAGTTGATATCTGTTTAATCACTATTTGGGGTGAGAGGAAGACACTAGAAATGAATTGTGAGCTCTCCCACCTTAGTCTGGGTGTCAGCACTTTGCAGTAGTCAATCTCGAACAGAAGTTTATCGGCTGAGCCCACAGTTGTGTGTCCTATTTTTCAGCTTTTCATGCATCTGTCACTTTCTAGGCTTCAGCCGTTTGCTGAGCATCCGAATCCTCAGTCAACAAAGTGCTAAAATCCGTAACTTTGAAAACCCCTTTTTTTTAACCAGCAGCTAATGCTCTTCAAGTCAAGTGGAACTGCAAAACTTAAGAAATATGAAAGCAATCCTCTATCAGTGAGACTGGAAGCTTCTCTTTCAATTTATTTGGTGACTCAAAAGTAATAGGAAAATAGATAGGAAGTATACATCCTGTGTACTGTATTTCAGAAATCCAAACAAGGGACAATGACAAATACCTATAAAAGTGACAGGTCAGACTACTTTTGTGCAAGATGGATATTTTGTGCTTTGTTTGAATTGATGCATTATTGATAAATGGTGTGAACAATAATAGTCTTTACATTTAATTAGCTATACATTTGTAAGTATTGATTCTCTGACAAAATCAATGACAATGATTTTGATATGTTGTAGTAACAGCAAAGATTTTTAGAAATTCTTAATTTATCTATGAGTAGATTACATTTAATACAATTTCCCAACTACTTTGCTATGTTCTAATTTAATTTCAACATATACATAAGTTGACATATACCTCTGTCAATTATCTATCATCCGTCTATCTATCTATCTATCTATCTATCTATCTATCTATCTATCTATCTATCTATCTATCTTCTATCTATGTATCTAGGTTTTTTTATCTATCATCTGTCTAGTTTGCTACTGATGTTTTGGTGTAAATGAAATTGGAAAAAGAATTAAAAACATCTACTGCATAGATTTAAAACCTGTTTACCTGAATACACAATTTACTGGTAAGTTATATACTTGTTTGGATTTTAAAAACAAGTAGGAACTGCTCCTCAGTCATGTGTAGTAAAGTTTATCATTCAAGTTCTTTAGAGCTTCTTTTCTTCTAAAACTTCATCCCACAAAAGAGTAGAAAATTGATAAAGAATGAATTGGTAATATNGAATGTTCTCCAAACTGCATAAATTCCCCTAACTTAAGACTCACAGTTAAACCTCATCATAGGTAGTTATGATCTGTAAGCAAAACTGCTTAGTTCCCAAGTATAGTGTAGACTCCATTACGCCAAACAGAGAAGAAACAGTTGCTACCTGAAGGAGGAATCTCATCTGTAGTTTCTTATGTAAAGCTGTTCCCAGGTTAGAACTCTGTGAATGTTGTCTTTAACCATTTCTAATAAGGGTCCTTCAGAGATTTTATAGTAGTTATAATGGCTTGAAAGTTTGACACATTTTTTTTCAGAGAACATTTATGGATATTAGATAAGAAATATATGGATGTTTAGGTCCACATGCATAAACCTATATGTTAATAAATAACAAAAATTAAAGACAGCTACTACAGTTTATGTGTGATTATTTTGGGGCTGAGTAGCCAGGAACCAACAAGTGGGCTCCTTCAACAGCTACTAGCATCATTTATAATGCATATTATGGTTATATATTAATAAGATTTTCAAATCTATAGTTTATTTTTCATACTTGATTTGGATTAAAAAAAACGAGTTCTAATCCCATGTTGATTATAGTAAAAGTTACCTGCTTTGAAATGTAGAATTTTATCCTCACTTCTTTCCTGCTCATACCATGGTATCTTATGACAACTGCTCTTTCCAATGTAGGGTAAGCCAAATCTAAAATGTTAATTTAACTCACACATTTTAATCTGATGACTTTCCTATACTTTGGGTACATGCTACTTTTAGTCTTAAAATACAATCAATGTTCATATTGAATATCTACTATCTAAAATAATTGGCATATTTATTAAATAGTTAATACCTACAATATTTAAAATATATGTTGAATTACTAATATCTACAATATTGTACTAAGTGTTGGAAATAGAAATATATTTTCTCTTTTAGGACTTGTGTATTTATATGATATAATTGCATTCACATACCTTAAAAAGTTACACATTCTGAGTTACTATATGTTTCTGTATTATACACATGTATGCATGTTTGTGGTGGGGGGAGGTTGGATGTATTTGCCTGTATGGGAAATGCAGAGGCCAGAAGTTGATGGCAAGATGGACCCTTCAATGGACTATCCTCCTTATTTTCTGGAACAGACTCAAGCTTACCATTTTCTCTAAACTGACCACAGAGTGAGTTGTCAGGATCAGCCCTTTTCCCTTTTCAGGCATCTCTTTGGAGCCAGCATCCAGGGCTTATAGTAGGATGCAACCATGTGGAACTCTTTCATAGTTGTTAGAAATCTGAACGCATTTCCTTATGTTGACTAGAAAGCCGTCTACTCACTAAACTAGCTCCAAGACCTATGTACAATATTCTATAGCTCCTGTAACCTTCAGTAAATTTGTTGTTATCATGTACACTTTAAATGTTTATTTTTGGATTTAATACATGAGGACTTCATTAATACACTAATATCTTTTTCAGACCCATCTTAATCTCCTCTCTGACTTATCCAATGTATCTCCCAATCACATTCAAAATTGTGACCTCTTCTTCAAACATTATTCTCTCTCTCTCTCTCTCTCTCTCTCTCTCTCTCTCTCTCTCTCTCACACACACACACACACACACACGCATGCACAGCAACTATTGAGTCCATTTAGTATTACTTGTAATGTTCATGTGTTTAGAGATGACTACCCAGGATTAGAAAGCCTATCAGAAAGCTCCCCTCTATGGAATGCTGATTTATTCTCAGCAAATTGGTTATATTAAAAACTATAAAACATTTTGAGAATAGATACCAATGGAATGAACCAAATACGTTGTCTAGTACTTACCATCTCGTTACTAGGGAGGCAGAAGCAAGAGCTTGTGAGTTAGTGAGTTAGAGACCAGACTGGATAAACTTAAAAAGAATTTTGAAGACCAGACTGAGTCATAATAATGAGATCAAACCTCAGATAACTATCAAGATCTAGTTATGTAGCAGTCTTACAAGGTTTGCTCACTGTAATCAGTGTCAGTACTATGATTGCTAACACGGCAGAACAAATGGAAATACCAGCACAGTGGAGATCAGTCACTGTTTGTGAAGAAAGGTCATCTTAACTAAGATCCGATGTTGAATAAAGGTTGATGAATGAGTGTAAGGCTTCCTTGCACTGAGAAAAAAAATGTTTGAAAGCAAGCCCAGAGAGAAGTAAAGGTAAGATGGAGTTTACAGCTAATAGAAGCAATATATTTAGAACATACACGTTCAAAAAAATCGCAGGAGGCAGGAGAAATATTATAGGGCCATTTATACCCTCTCTGGCTTTTCAAAATTATTCATAAATGAAGAGACTATTCTAATGAATTTAATTCTAGTGACATTGGATATAAGATGAATGGTGAGGGAGCAATATAGACAATGGGTTTTTAATTCAGCAACAGCATATGCACTATACATCTGAGATATGCTTGCAGACCAATATTGAGATTTCTGACTCAAGAAACTGTGTGGATGTGGATTTTAGTATCATTTACTGATGTAGAAACCATTAAAGGTGTGGAAAATGACTGTGAGAAATACAAAATCATTCATCTCTTTCCTACAGCGTCAGAACCGTGATGCTAAACAGCTAAATCTAAGTATTTTCCAGACAAAAGCATGCCTTTTATTTCTGGGACATTCTTGTTTCACTCTATTAATGATCTTATTCTTTGCCAAATTGATTGTGCATGTTGCTAGGGTAGTTTCCAGGAAGTGGTGGCAGGCAGAGTCACACTGACTTTGGAGATAGTTTTAAGATAATAAGGTAGACCTGGGAGGAATACTGCTTTACACATTGGCTTTAAGAATTTATTTCTAAAGATAACTGTGATTTAATCTGTTTGGAAGATCAGCAAGGGACTGGGAATGCAAAAATAAAAATGAGATTTACTTAACAAGAAGGTATCTAAAAGTATGAAGAGTTTGGGGAAAGAAAACTATAAGAATTTAAGAATAGATATTCTATTTAAAAAGGAGCATAAGAAAATAAAATGTATTGGAAGTTTGTGTTTTGTCAGCATTTTACTTGAAGACTTCTATTTCTCTAGGTACTAGGGGACTAGAATATTTGTATGAAGGGAAAAGTTTGACTCAGTAAAAAAAAATAAAAAAGGAAGATAAATAGATAACAGGAACAGAAATGCTAAATTGAGTCTTGAAAATAAACTAACTTGTTGGAAACCTAGACTGTAGGGAAAACAAAACAAGTGACCAGAGAATAGTGTATTAGTTATTTTTGGTAAAGAATTATTGAGAATAAACTTGGCTCTGGGTATCACATATGCAAAGTTGAAGCATCCTAGTCATTTGGCCTGATTTGCTCTCCAGCAGTAGTTAGCAGCTAGAACATAGGAGAATAGGTTGACTTTGTCTATAATAATGAAATCATTAAAAAATGTTGCTAAAAGAAATTTTACAGCCATCTAGCAGAATTTAACAATGAAAATTAGAAGATAAAAGAAACAAAGATAGAAAAGTTTATTAAGAAAGGAAAAGGCAGATGGGGAAATACGCTGAAGACTCAATGTAAATAAAGAGGAGGGGGAAGAAGGAAGAGAAGGAGAATGTAGAATTCACAGTAAATATACACCCACATTTAAGTAATATTGGCTGTTGCCTTGTATTTTATGCAACTGATTTTGTACTATGAAAAATCAGTAACAGTCCAAAATAACTTTAATTAGGTGACATCTTAATAATTACAACTCTGAAAGTTCTAAACAACATTAAAGTTGACAATAAAGATTGACCTGGATTAATTTAATTAGTATATTAATGAGCACAAGGTGCTTTAACGATCATGTATAGGGCAATGAGAAAATAAATAAAAGATAATCACTTAAAATTACAGACAACGAATGATAACTGTATCTTATTATTATCGATAACAGAAAAACTCAATGTCAAATTCTTTTTTTTTTGATTTATTCTTTGTCAATTACACATCATAAATTCTGATCCTGCTTATATCCCAGTTTCCTGGCTTCTACCTTTTGCTCTTGCAACCTCCTCTACAAATCAAAACAAAGTTAAAAGAAAAACTGAAAACCAACAAAACAAGGAAACAAAATAAAACAATAAAAAAACAGACAAAAAAACAAAACAAATAAACAAACAAACAAAACAGAAGAATCTCATTGTGGAAGCTGTAGAGTGGCCCTTTGAGTCATACAGTTTAGCCTTTAGCCCGTTCTTCTTTAAATGCAGGTGTCCATTGGCAAGAGTCATTGACCTTGCTGAAGGCCCCAGGTTTCTGCTACACCACGAAAATGGGTCCTCACTGAAGAATCTCTTAGATATCTGTTGTTCTGTGTACATGGAGATTCTGTAGGTTTGTCCCCTTCATATGCTCCTACAGTTCATAGTTTTGGTGGGTGCTTCTGTGGGTCAACTCATAACCCTGGTTCTCTTTTTGCACCCCGATTTCAAAATCTTTAAGCTTATTTACTAAGATTTAGAAGTTGAAATGACTCTTAACCTTATTCTTTGGTTATTTCCAATTTTAATATATGAGCTGCCCAAACAAACACAATTTGGTTTAATGTTACTATTAAACTGTTCTATAACAATGAAAAATATGATTTTTTATATGTAATCAAATATTACATTAATTCAGGCACACATTATACTATGTTTTTGTCTAGGACCCTGTCGAGATAATCAGAATGACAGTTTTAGGTTTAGAAACTACAAACATTATTATATTTATATCTAAGACTAGTTTATGAACTAGTAAGAAGTATTTCCCGTTAGTTATTGGTTTTATCATTTGTAATTGCATATACAATAGACTTACTAGCCAGGCGGTGGTGGTGCAGAGGCAGGCGGACCTCTGTGAGTTCGAGGCCAGCCTGGTCTAAAAGAGCTAGTTCCAGGACAGGAACCAAAACGCTACATAGAAACCCTGTCTCGAAAAAAAAATAGACTTACTAGTCTTTTGCAAAGGTTTTTATGTAAAATGACTACTATTGATAATTGTATGAAAACAGTGAAATTTTACCAGTTTAACTGTCAGGTGATAATGAGATGGCACCTGGTGAACTCCTGATGCACAGGGCAGAGAACAATTAATTCTTGTGATAATAAGGTGAAAAAATGAAAAGAACATCAGTGCCATTTAGATCTCATTTTAGTCTAAATATAGCTAGCGGGGTCTTTGATACTGCTCTTCTATTTAGCTGTAACTCAATCTGCGCTGACTCCAGTCTCCTATGCACAGTTTCATTGAGCTAATCATTTGGCCAGGTCTTTAGATACAATTGAAAGTGTCAGAAATTTTAAGACCTGTCTATTTTTTCTATTTCCTAGTCATAAAGAGGCCTCCAAATGGTGAGGGAGTATTGATTGGCCTTCATTATCAACCTGCCTGATTTATAATCTCCCAGGAAATACACCTCAGTGATGTGAGATTCCCCCCTGTGTGCTGTGAATATCATTGGTTAATAAAGGAGCTGCTTTGGACCTATAGCTATGGACCTATAGGGGAACAGAGGCTAGGCAGGGAAAACTAAGGGAAATGCTGGAATAAACGGGGTGGAGTGAGAGAGAAGCCTTGTAACCCCAATGAAGCCCGATGGAGCTTTACTCGGTAAGCCACATTCACGTGGCGATAGACAGAATAGAATAATAGAAATGGGTTAAATTAAAATGTAAAAGTTAGCCAATAAGAAGCTAGAGCTAATGGGACAAGCAATAATTTAATTAATACAGTTTCTTTGTGATTATTTCCATGGTCTGGGTAGACAGGGAACCCCAAGCGCCAAGCAGTGCTCCTTACAACACCTCAGGGTGTGTCTGTAAAGCTATTTCCAGAGAAGTTAATTGAACTTAGAAGACTCACCTGAATGTTGGTGGTACCAGATGGATTCCCAGACTGTGTGAAAAGCAGAAAGTATATTGAGCACGAAAGTTTATCTTGCTCATGTTCCTAACGAAAGGCAAATGTAGGCAGTTCCCCCATGGTCCTTGCCATGATGTGATGTGATCTTCCTGCAAACAGTGACCTCAAATGCACCCCCTTTTCCTTTAAGGTATTTTCTGTCAGGGGTTTAGTTACAGCAGAATGAAAGGTAACATGCACACTTGTAACAGTATTTTTTTGTAACAGTTTATGTAAATGCATAGAAGGAATAGAACTGCATCAGAATCAGTTTCAGCTTTGAGAATTTGTTGTTTGTGTAAGAATAAGCTACTGAATTACAGTGAATAATCCCTTATTAAAAGATTACAATTTATTTAGACATCATTTAATATAGATACACAAAGTAAAGTTCTTGTTCTTTGGAGCCAGTGGTTATATATTTTTCGTTTTTTATGCTTGAAAATAGCACTATGCATACTTTTAAGGTTAATTCTATTATCAAACCGACATTTTACATTCTTTTTTTTTAAAGATTTTATTTATTTATTTATTAAGTATACAGTGTTCTGCCAGAAGAGGGCACCACATCTCGTTACAGATGGTTGTGAACCACCATGTGGTTGCTGGGGATTGAACTCAGGACCTCTGGAAGAACAGCCAGTGCTCTTAACCTCTGAGCCATCTCTCAAGCCCGACATTTTACATTGTTGAATTTAATGAAGAAATGTATTTTTTCCATTCTGGTGAATTTTACCTTTCATTTCTGTTTTCAGATATGTAGTGTTCAATTATAGAAGCACTAAAATCTTAATAAATTGTATGATCTAGAGAGTGGAATGTAACTAAATAGAAGATTAGTTGCCTAATATCTTTCATGCTCTGGGTTTCATCTATACCATCAGGGGGAAATAAAATTTAGAAAGTCAAATATCCTTTAGTCACTGCATTTCCTCAAAATTTAGAAAGATCCATTTACCTTACTATGTTATTTGATTACACGTGAAATAGAGATAACTGTGATGTTTGAACTCCATTGTCTTTAGCATCTGCAATTGTATTCAGATTGCATTATGAAATATCAACATGCTATCAGTATTTCCCTTCTAATCCTTATTTTCCTTAGTTTCTGCTTGCTTTACATTCCTTCTATGCTCTCAGTAAAATTTAAATCATCATGATTGATAAGTAAAATGAATTTTTAAGAAAGAGTACAATAAAGTTTACTTTGGGAAGCTCAACCCCTTGATTTTCTTTAAGTGGATATTGATAGTGCTTCAATTTAGTAACTTACAAGATTCCCCATAGTTATGGGAACTCCTGTGTGTTATGAATTTGACTTTACATAACCATATCTTCTGTACAAATCCTTATGTCTATGAAGTTGTCAAGACAGGGAAGTTTTCCTCTGACTCTTTCAGTCCATGTGTACACACACACACACACACACATACTGCCAACTCTTCTCTCCACTCAACCTTTAACCTTATGTTACTATCAATCTATTCCCCATGTGTTGAATTTTGTCATTTCAAAATTTATATTAATCTAATAATACACTAATCTTTCGTATTGGATTTTTTATTCTATGGAACAAATTAGAGAACTTCTCAATTAACTGTACCAACAGTCCATTTCTTTTTAGTGCTGGGTGATAGATCTTGAAATATGTTTATGATGTGGGATTCCCCTCTGTATGCTGTGAATACGTTTTATTAGTATTGGTTAATAAAGAAGCTGCTTTGACCAATGTCATGACAGAATATAGCATGCTGGAAATCCAAGCAGAGAAAGAGGAGGAAAGAAGGCAGAGTTAGACAGAGGCCATGTAGCTGTCGAAGGAGAAAGATGCTGAAACCTTACTGGTATGCCACAGCTTTATGGTGAGACACAAATAAATAAAAATGGATTAATTTAAAAATTAACAGTTAGGTAGGAATATGCCTATATTTGGCAAAGCAGTGTTGTAATTTATATAGTTTCTGTGTGATTATTTGGGTCTGGGTAGCCCAGAAACCAAGGTGTAGTCTCTGCTTACAAGGTTATCCAGTCATTCATTTATTCATTAATTCATCCATTCACACATAGCAGGACATGTGAGATGTTTAACCTTTTCTTGCTAAAAATAAGCATGATATCGGATTTTTATGTACAAAATTATATATCAAGAATAAATTCCATGTAGTATAGAGTCATTAATGTGTTTCCATAAAATAAATAAAGGTATAATTTTGTGATACCAAGACTTCAGTTTCCAGACAGAATGAATTTCATATTTCAAGTATAATATATGGCAAACTTTGAATGTTCTTCTTTTTGCTTATGCCTATCAACTTTAATAGTATTTTCAGCATCTCTTTTCTTATACAGTACAGTTATATATACTCTGAATACTCTTTATAAATAGGAATGTCTTTCATCTTGTTATGTTCTCACATCGTGGAGATATTCTATAAACAACTCTGATATCTTCTCTGTTTGTAAAAAAAAAGAGTTATAATAATTTTAACCACAAACACATAAACTCATTGAAACCGTATTGCATCATAGGAATAGTTACATTGTTCATGAGGGTCTCTGCATGTAAACTAGCAGAGGCAGAACACACAAATTCACTGGATGGCAAACTTGCTAACACACTCTAGAAGGCCCAGCAGCTCAATCAGTTAGGGAAGAAAAATAATACAAGATAGTACAAGGTTTTCTCTTAGTAAAGACACCACACTCTCTTCCTTTGATCTATGAGGAACTGAGTTATGGGAATCATGATCAAAATATAATGAAATAAAATGAGTTTATGTAAACCTAAATGAAAAAAAATAGATAAATAAATATAGTGTTTTTCTTTAAAGTAAAAATCATATTTATGACATTTTATTGCAATTCTATCTACTTCTTTTATGTACATGAAGTACTCCTGAGTCTAGCATGGATTCTTTGGAAAAGATAGAGAAATACGTCAACTTGAAATATGTCAGTTCTTCTGCTTGTAATCATTCAATGCCTTTCCTGAATTTTACTGGCACAAATATAAGAGCACATATTCGGGTATGTCATTAATAAGATACGTTTTTATTATTTTGACTTTCCCTTTTGCCCATCCACAATTTTCTAACAGCATCACAATTGCCTGACTCTAACCTCTCACAGCATTATGTGTTAACACTTAAAACACAGTGTTTTACCCCAGTTGTAGTCTTAAATGAATGTGTGAACACAAAGCATAATTTTTATATAATGCTCTCTGAAAAATGTATAACTAGATGCTAAAATTATGGTCTAATTGACCATTAAGACTGGGTTGTAATTAGTTTTCCAAGATTTAAAAGACAGTTGCACTACAGAATAAATAATAACCTGCCAAATCACTGTGACATATCAATGATTTGAGCTCTGAAAGGAAGTGTTACTATTAGTAAAAGATACAGCAATTTTGATGTCATCATCTTGAGTTCCTTTCATGTGGACACTAAAGCCACACATTCAGACCATGCTGCTATTTTCGTAAGAGAATAAAAGCGCTCTTAAACAAACAAACTCAGGATCCTAGGACATCTTGATTCCTGACATATAGATAAATCACCGCAATATCAGCCTGTAGGAATTTTAGAGTTGTTCTATAGTAATTGAGAACTGATACATTTTAAGGTTGATCTTCTCTGTGAATTCGTTCCACTCATTACTGAAAGAAAATCACAATGACTCACAGAAAACACACACATTTCCCTCCCCAGTGTTTTTCAGTGTAATAGATATTTAAAGATATTCTATAGGGAGGTGGATAATCCTATCTGAAGATAAAGAAATCATATAATATTTCCATTTTAATGTTAAAATTCCTTATGATTGGTTTTGGAGAGAAAGTTGAGCAGTTAATGTGTTTATCAAGCAAGCAAGGAAACTGTATTTTGGATTCCCAGCCCCAGATAATTGTCATGAAGGAAGGTTGCTTTCTGCGATTTCTAGGTTTGGAAGGCAGATACAGGAATATTCAAAGTTGTTAAGACACTTGGCATAATGTAAAGGGTCAGTGTTTGATTGAGAGAGCCAGTTTCAAAAATAATAAAAGTGGAGAGTAATGAAGAAAGATTCTAGCCATCTACTTCAGCTTACCTGTGCATGCTCACATATGTATTCCCTTCCTCACCCACAGGCCATCATAGTTAAATATATACCTCCACCTATACGTGCAAGAAAAAAAAGAAGAAAAATTATAAGAAAATATTATTATTAAAAGTTTTAAAACTAAATCTGCCACCATGATCTTCTTTCATGCCAAAGTTCCCCCATACCGAATAAGAAAAATCCTTTTTTTTTATTTTCATAAAGGCTTTTACTATAATTATTTATGTCTTATATTTTACCTCAGAGCAGGTTTTCTTCTAACAAGGAAAGATGGAGTCAAATTATAAAATCAGTGAATAAATAGACACTTTTCATTTATATTTGATAAACCAGTGTTTATGAGGAGCTGTATAAATACAAAGGATTGCATGTATCTACAAACTTTATTAAACAACTGTAGTCTTGCCATAGGCTTTTCACAAGATGTTTGCCTTTTATGAAGTAATGTTTTCATGCCCCCTCAAAATCTGTGATCAACTATGAATATACAGAATTACGGCATTGCCTACAGTCAAGATCAATAAGTACATAAAAAAAATAGCAGAATATGAACAAGGGTTTGGGGAGGGCTCTCAGGTTTTCTCTGCCCATGTGCACAGCTCTTTTTCCTCTGCTGCCAGCCGCTCTGGCTTTGTGAACCCAGACTGAGAAAGTGCATTGCAGGGCTCCATCCTCTGAATGTCTAGGTTTTCCCCACAGCTGTCTTCATTACATCCTGTGAATCTTGAGGGCATTTTTGTTCATGGAAACAAAGAAATCCTGCTCGCCACAAAATTGTGTTTTCTTCTTCACCCAGGGCACTGTCACTGTTTATTTATTTGCATGTGGTTTTGTTCTCAATATGAGGTCAATAACATTGCACGTGAGAGCTGAGAAGAGGGTTAAGCTACAATCTCAAGACTTAGAGTTTTAACCCCGGCAACAATATCCAGAGATTTCACAACCTGTCACACATAGATGCATACATATTATTCAGAACACACATTTGTTTAACTAAAGTGCTTCAAAGAATATCTACGAATTTTATAATGTTATATCAGATCTATACCTACAGGGGGAATATTCTCCACATCATTCTTTATCAGATAAAAAGAACTTACATCTTCCTACATGAATGTAACCTTTCCATTTCTTTATGAACTAAAACAATTTCTGGGGTTATTAAAGATTTGATAACAGGGAGACTTGCGTTATGGGCATGGGGTGTCTGTGAGAACTTAATTTTCTTTTCGATTCTGAGATAGATGAAAGATGCTCAGAAAGCACTTGTGGGGGATAATTCCCTCTTGACGGTGAAGCACACACTAAACAGTGAAATGTGTTAGAAATTCGGCAACAAAACAATATTTTATGACATCTTACTAATTTTAAACCAGGAGTTTCAAAGAACTGGAGAAAGGAATGTGTAGTTAATATGCCACGGTTAAAACTTCCTAGTTTTCATCAAATACATTGACTATGTCATTACTCTCCTATTTCTCTTATCACCAGTCTTTCTGCCATATCAAAAAGAGATTAAACTTTTGTCATGTTGTCAGTAAGAAGATATTGTAATATCTCAAAAATAAAAAACAAATTATTTCTACTGCTGTTCCTTTAAAATTATTTCCTCGTGGTTCATAGTCAGCAGCACAGCCCTTTCTTTCATGACCTAGAGGTTCTCTTTCAGGATTGACTATGTGACATTTATCCACTGGAACCAGAGAAATGTAATAGGCAGTGACGCTTACAAGGGATTATGGAAGAAAGGGTAGAGCTAACAACATTAAAAAATCCATAATAATAATAATAACAAAAACTTACTTCTGAAAAGTATTTTTTAAAAAGTAATTCTTTAATGTACTTTCATGAAAGGAACAGGTTTGGGAATGGGATGTAGGCTGAAAGTTTTGACTGACAGAATTGTTCTATGAGACAAACCAAGAGACTTGGGCCTACTAGCCTTCTGCAGTTACATTGCTCAAAGGTTATAATTTACATCCAGATTCAAGATTAAGCAGCATAAGAATTCATTTTAAAAGCATATATGACTTGATATACTTATTTTCTTCTTAATATACTTCTTTTGTATGTTTATTTATGAACTCATGTTCCAGGCTTGGCAAAGGCTAGAAAAGGGCATAGTCCTTCAAGCTGCAGTTACAGACTTTTTAAGCAGGATGGTTTGGTCCTTGGAGCTTCGGTCTGAACTCTAGTTCTCATTATTGATCAGAAAGTCCTCTTAGCTAGGCAGCTATCTCTCATTAATTTTCTCAATTAATTTTCTTTCTGAAAATGAAGTTATAAGATGACTTCTGAGATGCATTATTTGAATCTAGGTACTAGATATTAGTACTAAAGGTAAGCTTAAATGCAATATTTGTCTTTCTGGGTCTGGTTACTTGATTTAAGATGATTATTTCTGGCTCCTTTTCCTCCTCCAAATACTTCTTTTCTGGTTCTCTTTCAAATTCATTGTCTCTTTTTTCAATAAATGTTGTTTCATGAGTATTTGCGCTGGTATATACATATATTTTCCTAAATATAAAATGCTGAGTCATATAATGCCACTTCTACGTATGTTTTCAGGGTTTATCATTTAGTACTGGGCAACCAGTGCTCTAACCATCCCTGGGGAAGGCCACCTCTTCTGCTGCCCGCTATCCTCAGTTGCCTGTAGTTCTTTGTGTAGGACTGAAGCCTCTTGAGATTTCCTCTGTCCAACTTGGCATGCTCGTTGTTGTCATTCTTGTTCAGCTCACATTTGGGAGGTCATGCTGGTGAGACTTTATGACAATAATTCCTGATGTTACTAGGATACAACTCAAACTCCCTGATCCACTAGCTCATACAATATTTCTGCCTCCTCTTCTGCTGTATTCAGTGAGTCTTAGGTGTAGGAGTATTTTGTAGATTTAGCCTTTGGGATTGGGCCCCATAAATCTGCAGTTTGATTGGCCATGATTTTCTGTGGTGGCTTTTGTCAGTTGTAAAGAAAATTTTTCTTGATGGGTGATGAAGACAACATTTGGCTGTGGTTGTAAGGACAAATGTTGATAAACCGTGGTTAGGATAAACTAGTGCCTCATGAACCTTGATAATTCCTGACTTCTCCTGAATCATTTTCATGCAGAATGAGCTGCATATTGTGAAGTGGTTCACTTACCAATATTTATACAAAACAAATGTTAAATAAGGGACTCATGGCAAATAATATAAATAAGTATATATAAATAATATAAATACCTTAAAATAATTAAGTCGTGTTCCAGGAATAAAAATGCCTACCTTGCGTTAATCTTTCTTTTTTGGAATTACTCCAGCTAAAACTTGTTTTATTAGTTGCTAATTTATTTGAGTTCATGTGCGTTCTTAATATGCAAATAAATCTGAATGTTTCTCCATATCCTGGAGGCCATGGTGTGTGAATCTGGGCTTAAGAAGATCTGTGTATTTATGAGGTAAAACAGATATACTAGGCTAAGAAATACAATACTTGCTTTTAGCAAGAAAGTGGATGGAATCTCTAAAACCCCACTCTTCACAAAAGTCTTGGTACTTTACAGACAAGATATTTCCTCCAGAGATTCACAGGTACCTGGATCCCTCTTTGTGACACTGGGAATGTATTGTTCTTTCAAAGTACAGAAAGCGATGGAACCATAATTCCTCTGACACATGACATTAAGCAACCCAATCTAGAGTGCAGAATCTAAAATAAAGAAATACACAACAAATAAGCTGATTAAACCCCACATAAATTATCATGCAGAGAGGAAGTATCTGCCAATTCTTATACGATCCAGTGAATTCCAAAAAGATGCTGAATAAACCAGTCTTATTTATACCAAATAAACTTGATACCCCGATTTTTATTTCTGATCCCCCCAGTGTGTGAAAATATAAAGATGTTCTGCTCTGAATGTAGAAATAAAGTATGGGGAGGTGATACGAGAATGTACTTGTTTAATGTTAATCTCCTCGTGAATCCTTACCCATGCTTCTCAATTGTTTCCAAATAGTTTCTTAGCTTTAATGAGGATCAGTTTAATACTTATAAAGCAGAGTCTTCCTCAAGAGATATGGAGGATTAACCTATAATCAAGTGCTGATCATGAATCTAGCATGCAGTACCATCCAACAAGATAAAAAAAATCTAATTTTCCCATATTTTTTTTTCAAGGGTTTTTTTTCCCCCCACCACCATTACGTGGCTACCAAGAAGTGAACCTTGTAAGAGTACTAAGAAGGTATAAATTATTCAATAGAAGAGTAAGACAGTATTTATTAATTCCCCATAATTCATATTGGGATATGATCACTTTAGTTAGTGTTCTCTCAGAAATCACAGGTTTCAAAGTCAGTGAATAAGAAAGATTCAGTGGCAAGTTTCCATTCAGCCTTCACTGGTTCTTGCTGACCTCACTGATCAAATCTTCCAAGCTCATTGCTTGTCAGCTATGCACTGAGGAGGGGAGAAAGAACTCTCCTTAGGGCCAGGTAATTGTGTCTCACTTCATTGACAAAGTCTTCCATTTGGTGTCGTGAATTTCAGTTCTGTTAATTACATCCAAACACAATCCAAGGAGGTACTTATGAAAGAAATCGTTTGAACCTTTGCCCTGAGGCGTCTTGAGAACCAAATTTTCACTTCTGGCTGACTGCACCCTGAGTGGTCTGAGGGGGATCCTGTGTTTTGCAGAGGGAGGGCCATCCTTTGCATGACTGAGTTCTTCTGCTGTGAGTGACTGCCCTCTCTGCTTGAGGCGCTGACTCGGCAACTGCTCCAGAGGATCTGACTGTGGACTAGGGCAATTTCTGAAAGTTTCATGCGGGAGAGAAAGGGGCGATTTGTTTTTCAAGTTTCTGTGTGTGGCAAAGAGGGCTTGGGGAGCCCTTTCTTCTTGAGCAGATCTCTAATTCTCCCCTTGTGAAATGACTTTCTGTGTACTTAGCAGCGAATGGGAACTCAGCAGAGGCTTCTGAAATGACTTCAGAAAAGCCTGGACTGTAGTCAAGTGCCATATTGTGCCCTGAACCACTTACAAACAGCTCCAGGATATAAACATTGGTTTTGCTAAACATTTCAGGTCACACAAAGATTTGCAAACTACAGATGTGAGTCACACCACATAAAATTGTGTGCTAAAACAATGTTTTTTTTAAATTAAACTTGCTTCCATGAAATAATTTTTAAGTGAAGTCAAGAAAATGATGTTGTATCTGTCTTACTGTTCACACGTTACTTCTCCATTATTGCATCATGCTCCTGAAACTGACCTTTGGATGTAATTAATCAAAACGCATATGTGTATACCCATCTTCCTTTATTAGGGGAACTGCTTTCTTAGCATATTTTCTGCTTCAAATAGTTCTATCCTTAATTTCTGTCATCACTCTGGGCTAAACACGTCTCAGATTAAAATAGGCTGGTTATTTCTTGCTTAGCTTTTCCTATTAAAAATACTTGTTAAAATAGGAAGACTCAATTATAGTTAGCAGAGAACAATGATGTATCCTATAAAATTAAGAGAAAGAAACACACAATTTTAAACATGTAAAAATTATCTCAATACATAATGATTTCAATATTGGTAAGGGAGTAAATTTCTTTAAAGTTTTTTATCTTCTTACAGATGTGACCTACACGTAAGAGTTCTAAATTGTAACTTTCTGAGGCAGAATATTATTTTAAATATTTCAGGTATATATTAATAGTTCAATAATGAGTCTGAATTTTTTCAAGCTTCAATATGATCTCTGTTGTTTAGCAAAAGAATTTCTTAATTTCCAAATAAGGCATTTAGATATGTTGAGTGAGTTACTACTATATATAATATATATAATGACATAATATAATGTCAGCATGTTTTTGCATGTTTATGAACAAACAAAAATATATTTATTTCTATGTCTTCTGACACATCCCCCTTCTTGAATATTTTTCACTAATCCATTTGAACTGGAAAGGATAGGTCACTTCCTCAGCAGTATTTGAGGGTCTCCCATCCATAGTCTTATTGACGGGCTCTTTGTAATTTGTAAAGCAAAATTAAAATCGACCTATAATCTGTTAAAACAGGGCTAAGCACTCACATCAGCCATTAGTTCTGATAACTCCTTTGTCTTTGTGAAGAGGAAAAAGCTCTTAAGCATTGATTTTAAATAAAGAAATATAGCTGCCAACCTAGGTCTACTTGCCACATGCTTAGCTCTCTGGGTTTTGATCTACTTTTATCATGGTTGCCCTTTTTGTTATATAAATGGATTGATGCCTTCTTTTGTTTTAAAGTTGTTAGTTCAAGGTCTTGGCTCTGCACAGTTAAACAATATCCTGTCTGGGCACCTGTTCTCAATAGGACAATAAAACAAACAATAATGTAAAACGTATCATGGAGATATATTAAATTTGACCACATATGCAAAAGGAAATAAGATGTTAAAGGACCCCCTAGTCCATATTTAGGATGCTGACATAAAGTGTTTGGGAAATTTGTACAGATAAGGATTCTTGACCCTCATAGGACCCTGCCCATTATCACTGACTGGGCTTTATCAAGATATAAACCTTTTTTCCAGTAGACAATATTCCTAGCTAGCTAGCACCTGTCTCCCAGTCTTTTGCTTTCCCCAGCATGAGATTCCCGAGGAAGCTTCAATTTACTCGACTCCATGGCTTCAATAACCTAATAAACAAATTTTAGATATAAGTGTGTGCTTGAGATATCTTAATTCCTGCCATGGCTATATTTCTCCCACATTCTTTTAAGGGAGCACTACAACCCCCCTTACGTTTTTCCCTCAGACTATAGTAAGAACAGTTGTCATGGTATGTCTAAATGAAATTGTGCAAAATAAAATTTTATTTTCAATCTGTGTTTTGATTTTCCTCATAACATTGTGGAATTCACACATTTCTAGGTTAGTCAAACCCAGAATTACCAATCTCTTTCTCCCTCCCTCCCTCCATCCCTCCTTTAACTATGGATCTCAGTTTGAGGACTGTCTATATTCCTGATAGAGACACATGTTTACACAGAAGGACTTTTTTCTATTAACTGTTTTCATTTATTTTACATACCAACCACAGTGTCTCCTCCATCCTCTCTTCTTGTTCCATTCCAACAACCTCTCATATACACTTGCCCAACCCACACCTCCCATTTACACTGCCCCCCCCCCCACAATTCACTCCTTCTCTGTCTCCATACAGAAAGGGGAAGGCCTCCCATGGGAGTAAACAAAACATGAAATACACTTGGTTTGCCACTTATTTCATTTATTTTAGCCAGCTTTCTTAGTATTACTAAATGGCACATATACCTTTTATAAAAATTTGTGTAATATATCACTGTGTCATGACGTGTTTGGGAACTGTACCTGGCAAAACTTAGGTTGGGTTTGTAGTACGTCTTCTGTAGGGCTTTTATTGCTGGGAAAAGGCACTATTACCATGACAACTCCTATAAGGAAAGCATTTAATTAAGGATGGTAGGGTTTAATTTCAGAAGTTTCATTCATTGTCATCATGAAGGGGAGCATGAGAGTGCTTAGCCAGACATGGTGCCGGATATGAGAGTGCTATATCTTGCAGGCAACAGATGCCAGCTGAAAGTCCCTCTGAGGGAAACTTGGGCAAAAGAGACCTCAAAGCTCGCCTCTGCATTTATACACTTCCTCCACTGAGGCCACACCTCCTAATTTTCTTTTAAACTGCCACAGTCATTGTACACAAAGGTGGAGTAGCTTTTCTCAGTGCATCCACACACTACAGTGGTAGACTATCATCGAGACTTATCGGAAAAAATTTTCATTTATCTGTTGAAATTTCATTTAACTCTTGTGTATACACACACACATGTTTATAGCAGAGAAGTGAATATAAGGCTTATTTTCTAAACATAATCCTACTTTAAATCATCCATCAATTAATGTAGCAGCTAAATGTATATGAACGGTGGAAAATTTTAGTATTAGTTAATCATTGAAATACAAAAAAAAATAATGTCACAAGGTGAGAAGTGTATGATGCATAAACATTTCAAGATTTAGTTGGGAATTAAAAGGAAAAACCAGGGGATAGTAAGTGACATCAGTAAGAAGAATGTGTTAGGAGATTCTGAAGCTTTTCTGATTATGAACAATATTCAGTTGATAAAGCAGTAGGTAACACCAAATTGCTTCTTTGGTTTCTAATTAAATTCATATAGTGTCTATAATAATTAGAGAATCAATAAAAGCAAATGATAATCACTTGGGAATATGATTATCACTATATAAAATGTCTCTTTCATCTTCAACCCTAGACATATGGCTTATCAAATTACTAAATCATAGGAACACCACTCATATTTTAAAATTGATACAGAAAATGATCTCATGAGGGAGGCTATATTCATGTTTTTCTCTAATGCCATCATTAAGCTGATTTATTGGCTATAGCAGTGATTCTCAACTTTTTTCACGTGGTAGTGAACCCTAAACATAAAATTATTTTGTTGCTACTTCATAACTGTAATTTTGTTACTGTTATCAATCATAATGTAACTATATGATATGCTGAAGATATAATATGAGTCATCTGGGATACTTAGGTTGAGAGCTACTGTTCTAAAGCAAAATCTTCTTTTAAGTTCTAGATGTTCTTAATACTACATACATGTTCAAGGGTTAACACTATCTTCCTATTAATAGATCTCCACAAACTAACACAATGACTCGTCTCAAAATTTGAAACACAATACATACAGTACAATTATCAATTGAATTGTGAATAAAGATGATATAATTTATAATTAAATATAAATAATCGCTTCATAATTACATATTTGCTTTGAATAAACTTTCAAGTAGTTTAGAAATATCTTTTTTACATTTGATAAAAAATGAATCAACATAGATAGGACTGTTTCAAATCACATTTAGCAGAGACCTTGCTTCATATGTGATTGCTATTTAAAGCAGAGTTACTTTAAATTCTCAAAAGAGAAACCAAGCTAAACATCAACACTCCAGCTGCACCTAGATATGCATGTCCTGAAAACAAGTGTGTGGCTTTTTAAAAACTTACTTTTAGGGGTTAAAGGGTACTTTATAGGTTGTTAGAAAAAAAAATAATTACTATTGATTAGAAATTGGCCCAGCTTCTCTAGAAGGATTATTAAGGTCTTAAAATATAGAACAGGGTGTTATAAACAATATTGTATTCTCCTGATTACTGTGCCGTCCTCGCCATTTCTTCGTTCGAAATGCCCTTTTGAGATAGCTTATGAATCTCAGGAGCTTTGATATAAGGAACAATTTTGAACTAAAGACAATTTCAGCATTTAAATAAGATAAGGTTCAGAAACCCTGACAAAAGCCACAGAGGTTCTAAGTGACCAGAGTAGAATAATTACAGCGCCTATGGGTGTGATCATTGATAAAGCAAGAGCTTTATCTAATGGCCTAATTGTTTTGGATTTATATGCTTATTATAAAAACCCAAATATCTCAAAATATATAGAATATTGAACAAAATGTAGAGAAAATGAATCAACTATAAGTACAGGGGAATTGGGCATTTCTAAGCGATGCCTCCTAATACTTCCTCACATTCCCGGGAGATTTAGCCCAGAGCTGTGTAGGCAGTCACTCAAATCACATCTCTCTCAGCTTGAGATTTTCTCCCTCTGAAAACCATTGTAACGTAACAACCAGTACTTTGCCTCCACAAACATTTTAATTGGAGATTTCTCAGTTTGGATTAACCAAGAAACCCAGTTCACAATTTTGAATGTGATAATTTGCTTCTTACAACATATGTGGTTGTACCATACTTCTACATAAGACTTTTACACTTAGGTTTTTAACCCATTTAACTGTTTAATTTTCCCAAAGAACAATTGTGAATTTTATCAGTCAGTCAATCTTTTTTCAATAAGAATAATAAATTTCAACTGTATACTAGCCTACAGTTCAGTATTGGTGAATACAATGTCCAATACTCTGTTGTATTGCTCCATTTTTCTAGTTTCCTTCAAATCATCCCAGTAGTGTATTTTGGAATGTACTATCATGCCTGCTCGTGAAGTTATCTGCATTTCTTCTGTTAGCTTGTGAATTCTTTTATTATTAAATAAAACATGATAATATCTAATACATTATATCAATTTTCATAGTTAAAGTTGTCTCCAAAGGACATAATCAATATCTGAGCAATTTCAGCATATCCATTCTCAATATATAGCAGGTTTTCTGCACCTTTACTGGACCAAACTGAAGGGATGACTGCTTCCCTCCACTACACAACGCAAGCAGGGCCAGGCATCACAAGTTGGCAGTGGTTGCAGCAAATACCTCAGCGTTATTGGGATTATGACCAACTGATACATTGCAGAGAATGACAGTTTAAAAACTTTCGTCTCCCGTTAGGCACAGCCACACTGACAATCCACTGGGAAACTGCAAATGATCAAAGGAAGACATAATCTTGGTGCTGTAGCATGGCCATAGGAGGGCAGCCTTTTGACAGGTAAAGATTGAATATAACCGACCACAGGAAAATGACTCAGAGGAAAGGTGACTGAGAAACTCTTCATAGAACTAGACAACTGAGCAATACTTTGGAACCTGTGATCAATACCAGTACATTTTCCAATCAATCCGAGAAGCTTGAGCTGATAACACGAAATCTCACAGTGCAACTGTTGACTGTGTGAAGGCACAAATCAGATGAATGTTTCCTTCAATCCAGACTGGAATAAGAAACCAGTAAATAAGACCAAACTGCAAGTAAGGTACTAGTAGATTTATTATGGAGAGTTGGAGGGAAAATCTCATAAAGGCTAATATGTAATCCTATTTTCACTAACATTCTCTGTGATCTTTAGGTTCATAAGTAAGACTTTAAATTTATATTTGATTATGGGTAGCCTAAAAATCCACACTTCTGTTTTCAGGAACATGCATAATTTTCTTCATTTAAAAATATTAATTGAACAAATATGAGCGATTTGGCTTCTTTAATTGCTACCGTGTACTATATCATATGTAACCGTTTCATATCTGATTTCAGTTTTGTGTGAATAGTTCTGAATGCATAAATATTTACAATACACAAATTTCTACTTTAGGTGACAGACTTGGATCAAATGAAATAAAGATTATTTTCAGGCTCTACTAAGGAGCATCCATATTACTGTGAATGCAATGTTTTATACTTTCAGTTAGATACAGTAGAAGGTTGTTAAAAATATATTTATTTACTGTCACTATGAGTGTGGTTTAAATTTGACCTGGCTCCTGATGTCTTTTATTTCTTTTCACTTCTTTCTTCAATGTGGTACCTCATGCTGGTGTCTTCTTTGTTCTCCTTTCTAAAAGAGGTGAGAACAGTCCAAGAATGGTAGATGACATGCAATTTCTTGTGTCCATTCCTCACCATTAACCAGTGCAGTGAATCATATCTGCCCCAGTGAGAGACAGTATGCTTCGTGTCTCTCCTTATAAAAAGCATTTTAGCTTTGCTGTGTGGGAGACAGCTTAAACTGGACACAATTCTTTGGAAGGTAAGGACCAAGGTCATTTTACACAGGTTATATATCAAGTCATAATAAATTGATGAACTATTTTCTAGTAGGAAATCTATGGTTTCCCTAGAAAATGGGAAATTAAGGAAGCAAACTAAACAGAGTGGCCCTGAATTTGAAAACCTAGTCAAATGCTTACAAAGTAGATTATCCACATTTCTAAAAATATTATGAAATTTCTTAGATTGTCCTCAGTTAAAAGTAATGTCAAGAGCTACTCAAAGAAGCTATATGAGTAAAATATGAAATATCTTTAGTAACTTTGTAAACACATAGGCAGTGTCAAAAATAACTCTTCTTTGATCAAAATGCCATGTAAGTATCATCCCGATTCCTGGCAATAATTCTTCATTACTTCAGAGGAGATTCTACTGTAAGGGAAAATCCAAAATATCATGTGAAATAAACAAGAGGAAAGCTTCTTGTTCCCCTGTGTAGTGTTTGGTGCTGGGACGCAGGAGCATGCTGTAGGAGCCGTATGTGCGTCTGAGTCATTCTTTCACCATGCTTTTCACTAAGCACACAAGATAGGCTGTCAATAAACCAAGAAGATGATAGCAGAGCTGCTAAAGCAGAGGCCAAAAACAATAGAAAGAAAATGAACCTGTACATACTTCCTCACACAACTCATGACTGTGTATCTAATATAAGGCAGAACCAACATATTCTGATGGCCACTATCTCAGCTAGAGTGTATAATTCTGGGGAATAATAGAGGAAGACACTGAAAAAGAAGTCAAAGGTCAATAATGAATTTGTTTTGCAGAAGCTTTGTGAGTAGGAATCTCTTTGCATTATAACTTGAGAAATGCAAATACCAAATATATTTAAATATATTTGGCTTGTCAATCATTTAATGACCTTTGTTTAACATATTTCCATGTGAACTTAACTCTTAAAGATTCGCATATTTAACTGTTACTATAAAATAAACATTTAAATAATCACCAATGAGACTATAAATGTAAATATTAATAAATCATAATAAATTTAAATTTCTTCTCCTGACTACATTGTGGAGCCCTACAATTAATAATTTTGAAGGCACAGTTTCTTGAGCTTTTTTGCATTACTTTCCCATTCAAGTCCCCTTGCCATTTAATAAAATATTGGATGAAAATGGCAATTATTTATTATTTTTCCATTAATTTATTTATTCTATCCTCTGTTATTTGTTTCTCTGATATATATACTATGGTTAAAAATGAAGACGTATCTGCATATAAAGTTCATGTGGTTTGTTCAACATCTGCATTTAGAAAGCAACAAAGCCATGATTCAGTGTTTGGATTACAGATGCCAAAGTCTGAAGTTTTGTGTTCTTCAAAAAGCTAGCTAAAATAATAACTATAATTTATTAGGTTTGCTTAATATGTTTCCTTTATTGCTAAATATGGATCAAAAAGTTTTGGATAATTTTCTTTTGTATAAAATCCACAAATAATTAATAAAAAACTTCATGTTGAAGAAATGTTTTTACCTTATATTTTGAGAAAAAATAATATAACACTATTCGTGGAAATCAAACATTACTGTCCATAGATTTCTTATTAATTCCTTTATTTGAAACTTAGTAACCAAGTTAAGAAAAGAGAAAGGGTAACTTTCCTGGTTGGTTATTTAAAGAGCGTTAGGGACACAAAATGGAAAATTCCTTCGTAGAAGCATTTTCAGATTTTACTGAGTTATTATAATTTCTGTATGTCTGTATTATGAATAAATACCTTATATTAATAGTGTACACATTATTTCCATTTACTTAACTTTATTTTTTTGAAATATAATTTCAAAATATAATTGCCCTCAAAAGTGAGATTACTTCGATATTTTATCTATCCATATGTATTGTGGAGTATTCAAATAAGGACAGTGATATTTTCCCAAATATTTACTGTTTATTTGTAGAACTAAAGAGACCAATGAAAACATAAAAACAAGTCTTTGGACATGAGAGAAGGTTGAGTGGTTTAGAGCATGTGACGCTCTTGCAGAGGACAATACGTTCCTTTGTCTGAAGTGGACACTGCATGGGTGTGTTATATGTACATTCATGAAGGCATTCACACAAAGAAATATGAATAATGTTTTTTCAAAAATAAAAATGTTATTTTTTTCTAGTATGTTGACTTATAAAATACACTCTTGCCATCTGTACTCAGAATTAAAAAATCAAAGATTCTTAAAACAAATGTCCCAATTTGGGCTATGGCTCTGAAGTGAGTCCAAGAAAGAAGAAATAAAAAGGGTAAAGCATGTGTTTAAAAATTGTCAACATCCTTAATTATCAGTTACAGAAATGCAAACTAAAACTACTATGACTTTTAATCTTACACAATTAGACTGAAAAGAATCAGGAAAACAACTGGCACAAATACTATCGAGAATGTTGGCAAAAGCAAAACTCATAAACTGTTGGTTCTTTCCACACTGGTGAGTCAGTATGGAAATAAGAGTAATGCATCTTCATAAAGCTAGAAGTACACCGACCTTATGACAAGTTACCCTTCCTACTGTTTGGCGCAAAGCCAGATGACTCAACATCCTTCTCCACAAATTCTTATGCAGTCCTGTTTATTGCTACTCGATTCACAAGAGCTGGGAAATTGAACAAATCTAACTGTGACTCAACTGATGAATGAAAATTATGCTGCATATCCACAATGAAATATTAATCAGCTTTAAAGAAAATGAAATCATGAAACTGGCAGGGAAATTTATGGATCTAGAAACTATACTACATGAGTGAGGTCATCTAGACTCTGTAAGAAAACTACCCCAGGTTATCTCTTGTTTAAACATCAGCCCCGATATTTAACCATGAATAAATAACCTAGCGAAACCACCAAAACAGGAGAGGTAAAAGGAACATGGGGGAGGGAGGATGGAGCTCCAGAGAAGGGCACAGTAGGACCAATGTGTCAAGAAGGAGGAGATGAGAAGCACAGGAAAATTTTAACTGAAGTTGGGGGGAGGTATATAGAGAGGAAGAATGAGAGTGTTGGGAAAAGCAGCATTAATAATGTTTGAAAAACCTGAAGGGAAACGTTGTTTTATTTTGATATATTTATTTACTACTATAAATGATAATGGTACCTCCAGGAGCCTATAATCTTGCCAAACACTTTTATAACTGGGAGAGTGGCTATCCATGCCTAGAATTGTGGTCTTATTTCTGTTTTCATTTTTTTTTAATTTTATGTGCATAAGAACTTTTACCTTTCAGCAACCTTAATGGGACAGTTATACTCCAAAAGAATCACAAGTGGGATTCAGGGCCATTCTTGCTAAGACTGATTTTGCGGAGAAATTGTGCACCTTTGTTCCCACAAGAAGATCTACTATGTGGTGTATTTGGAGGAGAGCTACTAAAACATGAATTTAATTAACCTTAATCACCTTAAATTGCCCTCAAATTACTCTGATTTGAAGAAAGTTAGACAAAAAGCAGTATGAAGTGGCAAATACAATAGTATTGTTTTGTACTGAATTGTTTTCCATTCTGTTTTTTAATACCCTCAAATTGAGAGTAAAAAGTCATAAAACACTCTTAGGTTACAAAATGCCACACATATATGAATGTAAAACACAGGTAAATTACATGTGTCTGTGTGCGTGTGCATGAGTGTGTGCGTGCGTGTATATTTCCCTCGTCTCTTCTGGAATAGCCAATAAATTAATTGTTTAAAAATTATCAATTAAACTTCATTTGCTAAGAAGATAAGTAACTAGAAAAAATAGATTGTGAGAAACTAAAATAAAAATCAGTAACCAATAAGTAATATGAGCTATGCATGAGAATATGAATAGCTAGAATAATATGAAATCATTATTGGGTTATAAACTTACAGTGTATAAAACTTACAGTGTATAAAACTCAAATGTTATCCTATGCAAAAATAAAGTTAAAATAAGCACACCTTTCCAGGTCAGAGCACCCAAGTGGCTGAGTGTGCAGTAGTGGACTCACTCTCTAGTGTATGTGACCAGATGGAGGCTATAACAAGCTTGAGTTTCCCTGGTTTCTACACAGCAGACTAGCTAATTTGTTGTGTTTTCTGTTACATATCTTTATCCCGGAGAATAAAAAAAAATTAGGAACAAGTTAATAAATACAACAAAACCCATTTGACACGCTTACGTTAAAACATATTTAAAGTTTCCTTCTAGGCAAATGACTATTTTCCATCTGTCCTCAATTGGCATGACAATACCAAAAAAAAACCAACAACGGAAAGCATCATTAAATTAAATATTACTTAGGTTTTCTTATATTATTCAATGTGATCAATCATATTATGATAGCAAGTGTGTTACTTAAGCTTACTTTAAAATCCATTATTATCTAATATACATTGAAATACACTGGCTATGATATTAAGCAGAGTTATTGGATTTGCCTCAATGAAAATGAATTACTTCTTATATATGTGGTTTGAGGGTGTGTTTGTGCAATTCTGCATTCACTGAAGATAGATAATGAAAATCTGTTAAAACGTGGCATATGTAATAATTGTTCAGTTCCATGGTCATCATCAAAATTGCATGACATCATACATTTGGTGAAACCAATTATGTTAATTAAAATTATTTTCGCAGTGATAGAAATCTAGATCAGTAATCTTAGTGAGAGATGAGAACAGAATTATCTGTGATAAAGACTTCGTTCTATAGTTTCAGGTAAACACTATGTATAAAGATTCTTTGTTTTAATTGATTTTTATTGAGCTCTATATTTTTCTCTAATATTCTTAAATAGTAACCCACAGAACATATTCATGTCACTCTTGATAGTTGTCATTTATTATTCCTGCAAATTTCTCATGATTTGTCCTTAACTCACTTTCCTTATGAATCTTATTCTTTAATATTTAAAAATACATGGTAAGATTTGTGTGAAAAGAGGGAGACAGAGAGAGAGAAAAAGAGAGAAAGAGACAGACAGACACACACACAGACAGCACATCATGTGAAAATTCAGGAACACAGAGGGATCCAGACACACAAAGGCAGGAGCGGATGTCAACATTACACTAGCACAATATTACACTAACAGAGTCTGAGCCACACACCAGTGCCTGTAAAGTTAAGAAGCAAAGAGAAATTAGCTGGAGACTTCAGGGAGAATGTGTCCATGCTATTACGTCCATTTTGTGCTTCTCTCCTCCGCTACTCTAAACACCAATTTGTGTCTTTTTGAGGTACTTGGTATAGTAATTTCACAGTAGCTCTAAGCAAGGAATATATTCATGGTGTTTTGTGCGCTGGTGTTTTGCTTTAGAAAAGGGAGATAATGTTACCACAGAAACTCTAAAGTGTCCGGTTTTAAACCCATGAAGCAATTGGAACCCATATTCTCTGAATAAAGAAATGCTTTATTCCAAGGTATCTTTCAGGATTTTGTTGTAGGAAATGCAACGGGGTGAACTGTTGCCATTCTCTCTGAAAGGGAAGGAAAACTGTTTCAGAAGAGTATCTTTCAAATTCTGCATGAAGTCAAATGAAATTGAATTCTCCCGAATGTCACTGAATACTCTTATCCAAATCCAATTAGTTTCCCAGAGAGAACTCACTGACCTGGCATGTGGAATGCAGAAAGTTACTTCTATGACAATTGTAATAAGCAAGCAGTCCACACCGCCAAAGACAGACTTTAAAAGTGTGTTGTTCAATTTGCAGCAAAGCTGATTCATTGAGCCTAATTAAATAAAAACAATAAGCCAAGCTATTGAGGACAGAGTCAATGACCTTCAATGATTACTTAGCTTATTGCTGATACAAAATGAATTTTAATTACCACTAATAGTTTATTGTATATCCCAGGTACGACACAACTCGAATCTGCCCAAAGGGAATCTTCAGTGACTTCTCTATATTACTTACTCTTGTGGTAATCAGCATTAATTTCTCATATACAGAAACAAATGAATACAAGTTCTCAAGACATTTTCTAATGCTTGTCAGCCTATGTACATGTAAGACTTTAATTGTGTCCTGGGTGGCATCTAATATAAAATTATCCTTGAGAGCTTTTAGGAGAACTTCAACTTTAGATGCCATGTAAGGAAAGCTTAATAAGTAATTTTCTGATTATATTGTTCAGGCAGCACAAATTACACTTAATTTGCCTGAATAGAACTGACAGTTTGATACGTAGTTCACTTCAAATTTAATTTCTTACTAAAATTACTAAGTTGAAAAACCAGCAGTACAATGTTATGTGTTTATACGAACATACAATTGGTTTTATAATAGTTCTGTCATGAATACGTGCACGAATATAAATAGCCTTTTTCAACTGCACTGTTTTGTGTGGAAGGCTATTCTGGAATCAGGTATTAAGTTTCTAAACTTTCGATACCTTTTTAAGCATCTCTGAGGAATGCATTTTGAAGTAATAATTAGTAGGTGTAGAAATTACATTATTTAATGGTGCTCATGCAGTACCCTTGTAATCAACACAAAAATCTAATTGCAAAATTAAAGTTAAAAGCTGTGGCTTACTTTCATACTCATAGATTGAGTTCATGCTTGCCCCTTACATCCTTGGCTAGGCATTGCAAACACATTAGTTTGTATTAGCTGGAACCATCATGGTCTCAGATGGCATCTCCCATAACCCTTGTTATTGGCTGGGATGATTATTAAGCCACTTGTCTCTCATCCTCCCACTGGCTGATGAAAGTTTGTTTACATATCAATGTGCTTCTAGTAGTCAGGGAGGCTGTGGAAAACTCTCTAGGAATTGGGCTCAGGATTGGCACAGTTTTGTGGCTTAGCATATAAAACACAAAGAGTTGGAGCTATATATCGTATCAAGTCACAATGCAAAGAAACATCGGCCTTCCAGAGAAGAATAAAGAGTTTGGTCATTTCTAAAATGGATGCTTTGAAAGGAATGAGTTGAAGTCTGCACAGAGATTCTGATTGAGTTTTCTGTATGTCATTTCAGAAATGTTCACTGAGGAGGACTGGTCCCCTGTGACACTCAAAGTACTTAAGGTCTCATAAAGTCAGGGTTAAAGTCTTAGATGATTAGAGTTGATAATTCTAAATCCCAAATCGATTCTGGCCATCTATCTTTATCTTCTTAGAAACCATTCACAATCTATCCAATATAATTTTGTACTGCACTAACTACATATTAAAAAATAATTTCATTTAATTGAGTAATTTATATTCATTATTATCTTTACTGCTGTCAAGTTCCTTACTCATATCACAGTGGGTCAAATTTAGAAAAATGATATCCATAAAAAATTTCAGGAAATATATTTCCAGATTGGACCTTGTTTGCAGTGATTGCAATACATATAATATATAATATATTATATAATATATTATATGATACATATATAATATAATATATACATATACATTATGATTACATTTTTTAAAATATGCAATGTTAATTTAAATCTGTATGTTTTATAATATAGGAAGAAAGCCTTATGACTTAAGTGTCTCACAACTGGTTTATCCTTTTTGCTTTTATTGCTCCCAGGAAGCTTATTCAAGGGATACCTTTTGAATTTAGCCCTATTAGTGACATAGGATGTTAAGTCAATGATGAGAATGTGTGAACAAGTAATGAGATATACAACACAGACAGGATGTAGTAGTCAATTAGTAATCAAAGCAGGGGAAAGAAGAAAGCAAATTTCTGCACAAGGTGACTCCTGAGCCCATGGATATCACACAGATAGGACTGAAAATTTTTATGAAGTAATAGAATATTTTTCTACAAGCTCTTAGGAGTCAGGTGTGATGTGGTGGTGCACGCCTTTGATCCATCACAAAGGCAGGCAGATCTCTGTGAGTTTGCAGCCAACCTGGGATACATAGCAAGTAAGTTCCAGGACAGCCAGGGCTGCTATACAGAGCAACCTTGTCTCAAAATACAAAGCAAAGCAACAACAACAGCAATAACAACAAATATCCAAGTAGAAGACATGCTGTAGCCAATGTTTAGTGGAAAAATAAATATAGACTATTCTGGAAATATCTTTCAAATAAAGAATTCATCAAGATTTGCAGATCATAAATTGAGAGAAGTCAACACTGAGAAGAAGAGAAGGTAGAATTTACAATTTCAGAAGCAAAAGGTGTCCATTAACATTGAAAGGTAAATATGGATTTCATTGCATGGAGCAAGTAATTCTAGGGGACTACAGTATGCCTGTAAGAGAAAGTATCAGAAAAACTTCACTTGTGATATCAACTCTGAGAAATCTGGATGAAAAGGAGAGGGTCTTCTATTTTAAAACTTTACAATCAGTACACTAGACACTGTAAGTATATTTAAAATAATAATACTTTTATTAATATACTAGTCAGAAGCTATAAATGTTAAAGATACTTTATTTGAAAAAAATTATTTTAGGCAATAGTTCTAGATGCATGAGACATACTAAAAATCATGCGTTAATGAAGAATAAGTTTGTTCTTCCCAGTAGTTGTTGAGTCTTTCATATTCCTTAAAAGTACATGTTATTTCACTCAAAACTCTTTGGGTATTGAGCCAATTTTGTTAGTCCACACTTTACAGATATCTAACCAAGTATGTACAGATATATGTGAAGCAAAGTCCCTCACTTATTTGTTTTTTAATTGCTATGTAAAACAAGCAGACTTTGAATCCAGCAGCTCATTACACACTGCATAGAACAGTCTCATCCATTTAGTTCAGGTTTTTTGTATATTTTTATTGATTTATTGAGATATGCATTTTCTCTACTCTCCTTCCTTCTTCTCCCTTCCCCCTCTACCCCTTTCCAACGTCCCAGTGCTCCAAATTTACTCAGGAGATCTTGTCTTTTTCTACTTCCCTTGCAGATTAGATCAATGCATGTTTCTCTTAGGGTCCTCATTGTTGTCTAGGTTCTCTGGGATTGTGAATTGTAGGTTGGTTATTTCTACTTTATATATAAAAGCTACTTATGATTGAGTATACGTGATATTTGTCTTTTGGGGTCTAGGTTACCTCACTCAATATGGTGCTTTCTAGATCCGCCAATTTGCCTGCAAATTTTAAGAGTACTACTGTGCAGTACTCCATTGTGTAAATGTGCCACATTTTCTTTATCAATTCTTCAGTCGAGGGGCAATTAGGTTGTTTCCAGTTTCTGGCTGTGACAAACAATGCCACTATGAACATAATTGAGCACATGTTCTTCTGGTACAATTGAAAATCCTTTGGGTATATACCCAAAAGTGGTATTACTGGGTCTTGAGGAAAGTTGTTTTCTAATTTTCTGATAAATTGCCACACTGACATGCAAAGAGGCTGTACCAGCTTGCATTCCTACCAGCAATGCAGGAATGTTCCCTTTATTTCCCATCCTCTCCAGCATAAGTTGTTATCAGTGTTTTTGATCTTGGCCATTCTTACAGGTGTAAGATGGAATCTCAGAGTAATTCTGATTTGTATTTCTCTGATGGCTAAAGATGTTGAACATTTCCTTAAGTATCTTTCAACCATTTTAGAGTCCTCTGTTAAGAGTTCTCTGTTTAGGTCTCTACCCCATTTTTAATTGAATTATTTGTTCTTTTGATGACCAATTTCTTGAGTTCTTTGTATATTTTGGAGATCAATCCACTGTCTGATGTGGTGAAGATCTTTTCCCATTCTGTAGGCAGCTGTTTTGTCTTGTTTACTATATTGTTTGTTTTACAGAAGGTTTTCAGTTTCACGAGGTCCCATTTATTAATTGTTTCTCTCTGTGTCTGTGCTACTGGGGTTATATTTAGGAAGTGATCTCCAGTGCCAATCCTTTCAAGTGTACTTCCCGCTTTCTCTTCTATGAGGTTCAGTGTGGTTTGCTTTATGTTGAGGTCTTTGATCCATTTGGACTTGAGTTTTGTGCATGGTGATAGATATGGCTCTATTTTCATTCTTCTAGATGTTGATATCTTAGTTGACGGTCTTAATGAAAACTCATGAGCTTGCAGAATTCCAATGTAGGTGAAATTAATCTCACCTGACTCTTCGTGGATGCCCAGGAATCAAAAACAGCATAGACCAGAGATCCAGGAGAAAACCAAATAATATGACTAGAAAACAAAACAAAGCAAAGCAAAAAAAAAAAGTCAGTAAGGTAATTTTTAAGGATATTCTATTCTACGTATAGATGGGTGCTTAGCCCTGTAGTCATTAGAAAGTTCCCAGCAACTAATTGGAGCAGGTGCAGGGAGGGACCCACAGCCAAACACTAGGCAGAGCCAGAAAATTCTGAGGAGAAAGAAAAAATATTGTAGGAGCCAGATGGTCAAGGATGCCACTAAAACAAGGACCACAGGATCAACTAAACAGGGCTCATAGGGGCTCACAGAGTCTGAAGCTACAAACAGGCCCTGTGTATGTATGTTATGGCTGTGTAGTTTGGTGTTCTTTTTGAACTCCCAACAGTGGGAGGGAGCTGTCTCAGACTATTTTCCTGTGCTTGGGATCCCTCTGCTCCTATTGGATTGCCTTTTTCAGGCTTGATATTAGAGTATGTGCCTAGTCTTATTACATATTCTTATTCCCATGTTTGGGTGATATCCCTGGAGGCCTGCTCTTTTTTCTGAAGAAAAACAAAGGAAGAGGGGATCTGGTGGAGAAAGAATGTGGGAGGAAGGAATGGGAGGAATGGATTGAGGAGAAATAGTGGTTCATACGTAATGTACGAGAGACAACTTTTTTTAAAAAAAAAATGTTAAAATTCTCACTTAGAAATACAAATAAAACTACATATTAAAAATAAAACCTTGTACAACTCAGTGTGCAGAGAATTAAGAAATTGGGGCCTTTATTTACTCCTTATCCAGGGTAGAGCATACTCTTGCTTAGATTTTCATTGAAGTAGAGTTTGCGGTAATTCTACTGGAAACCCTCCAACAGTGATTACCTATCGCCTATTGTGCAGACTTGGCCCTACCTGCTTCCATACAGTGTAACCCCGATCAGTTATGTTTCTATGGAGAGCCCTATTAAATACACAATGGGATGGGACTACTGAAGACTTGGGATATACAATTCAATCTGTTCGGGTGAAATAAAAGTTTCCTCAAACATTTCAATGTTAGTAATATTTTTTGAATATTTGTATTTTAAAAGGCGTTGAAAGCATTAAATCATTACCTCCAGATGACAAATTCTTTTTGCAGTTTCATCAGGTCTAATTGCTTCCCATATACATATTTTAATTGTTAATTTATCACCCTTCTATCTGTCATTATGAATAATATGCAGAAATCAACAGCACAAAGCACTAATTAGTGAAAATGTAAGTGAAATATTTTCATTGTATGAACATCATTAGCATAAAAGACTTTCAAGAGTGTTCTTGTCTGTGAAGTAGACAACCTAGGTAAGTATAATGAAAACTGTAAAGACAAAAATAGCCTTCATGTATTTGTGTATTGTATTTTTTTTTGTTTTCTTACAACGCTATCAAACAGCATTTGAAGATAAGAAAAAGTGCAATCCACAGTGAGTTACTTGGAGGCCTTTTAGCGCTCATTCATTATTTCCCCGATAGAATTAGGATGAACCTGCAGAAGAGATGTTTCTTGAATTTGGTCCCTGAGATATCCAAAGCTAGAAGTCTTCCTATTCAGTAGCTCAGTTACCCGATGACCAAATGTACTTAGGATAAAAGACTTACTTTAATTAAAACAACTGTTTGAACGACTCCTATGTTAATCTTTGCAGAATAAACATAAAGGCTTCTCTGACGACCACAAGACTTTATTTAATTTGGCCCCAAGATCTCTCTTTGACCTCATCTCCTCCCACAACTCTGCTATTTTCTCTGCTCATGTGTCATTGGCTTTTAAAAAATTCTTCACAGGTACCAAGTGAATTCTGACTGGAAGGTTCTTCATACAGGCATTTGCACACAAAATTCACTCATTCTCTTAGGTTTTCTGCATGAAAGCCATCTCCTCCATTGTCTTCTATAGGAATAGAATCAATCCTATCTTGGTTACTAATTTCTTATCATAACATACATACATTTTTTATAAATTACCAACTTCCTACTTATTATATAGAATACTCACTACCTCAATGTTTGTAAGTACTCCAGATACATGCCATGTTTACTGCAATTCAGATCTTCCCTTTAGCAAGAGTACCATAATATCACAGTATGAGGCATTCACTGCGCATAACAGACATTATTGACTGAATAATAATCTCTGGATAACTAGGACAGATGACGAAAGAGCTGGTGGTGATTGTATTATGGTGTACAGATAACGGATTTTATGCTTTCGTACATTAAGGAGCACTAGAACATGACTCAAGCTCCGGAATAAGATGCATGCTTGTAGTTCTGCATTCAGTAATCCCATATTATTGAAAGGGAAGATTTGTGTTTCAGAAAATAGTGTCAAGGACTAGTTATACAAATGTACTTTTAACTGTCATAATTCTATGATGTATTCCCCTAAGCGTTTTGACCTCTTAAAGTTGTCTTAGTAACATGAAGCTCTGAACTTTAATACAGTTGTCCAAGTTTCATTCTTTTCTTTTACCTGTTAGCAATTTTATTTATGTAAGATTTTAGGTGCCCAGTTATACCAATGTCAATTACAAGTCTTTTGGCACATTAGATGATGCTGACAAAGAGCGTGTACATAACAGAAATCAGTATCTGTTCAGCAGATGTCCTTTTTTGTATGTTCTTTCCATGAGTTTTATCTATTCACTTGACATATTCTTTAAGTTCACTAACAGTTTTTATAATTCCCCTAGCTATTTTTTCTTGAGTTATAGAAAAATTAACAAAAATCTAAATGTTGTAGTTTTCAAAAGACTCCCCAACTAACTATAGGAAGAGAAGCCTTTTATGACTTTATAGGCAAACAAGTATTAAATATAAGAATGTCTAAGTAGTAGTGAAAAGATAGTCCTAGTGTGGACAAAATAAAAGAAGTTTCCAGAACAGTGTGATGGTACATACTTGTAAAAGCATTTAGGGGGTAGAAGTAGGAGAATCAGGAGTTCAAGGTCAGCCGCAGGTACTAGTGAGTTTAAGTTCACCTTAGCTATATAAAGCAAGTCAGAAATACAGAAGCAGAATCCAAACATTCCAACATAATTTGGTTTTTATGCAAAGTGAAATTTTGCCAAATATTTAAATGAGTTACTAGTTATCTTTTATGTTTCAATTACACATTTAACTACATTATATAAAAGAAATTATATCAGATTAACCATTAGCAGACCTCTGTTTGTCGTTCAGGTATCTTCCTACTTTGGGGGCATGACCTTAACAAAGTTACCCAATAAGCTATGAGGTACCAAATATAATTAGTCAGTTTCCTAAAACCACATAAGATGGTGAAGAGAATCAAGAAATTTCTACTTCCAAAATTCATTTCTAAACTTAGTAAATTATTCTGGTTGTGTGCCCATAAAAAGCAGTTCACAAGATACCATTTGGTACCCATTCTCCTTCTGCCAATGATATTTATTATAAATTAAATAGTGTTCTAAATTAATGTGTTTTAAAAGTATCCAGCAGTGACTATTTTCTGTTTGCTCTTTGCAACAGTCTGTTCTCTGATGAGCGATAACCTGTTTTGGAGGGCATACACTTATTTCAACTCTAGGGCCACAGCCTAGACTTTCAGGGATGTTATGGTACGGCTGTTAAGTTACTGCAGTCCATGCTAGTCAGTGTCAACAGCTTCGGAATGTTTTCACTACAAGGATATGACAGGAGAGTATTTGGTAAAGTCCAGTCTAGGTTCTATTAGTAACTATAATATGTTTTATTGATAATGAAGGGATCTCTTCATTTGTGACAATCTGAAACAATTAAATGTGATATGAAATTCTAACATTTAATATTAACTTTATACCTCATAAATGAAAAATGTTATCAAGTGTTTATATGAGACTGTTTATATAATTCTTCCCCTCAGGTCAGAATGTCACTGGGAAACCAAGCCAATGTTTAGTTAGTATAGAAAATTTATGAGCTTGTTATACCTAGAATAACAAGAAATTCTGTGATCATATTCAAGTATTTTGAATTTTAAAAGGTGACAATGATATTCAGTTTTTAAAGGCTTGTGTTACTTAAAAGAGGGCATATCATTCGGTGTATAAAGAGTACCTAGTGCTGCATTTATGAAAGTAAAACAGGCTTGCCAGCAACTACCTAAAATATCACTAATGCTCGAAAGATACATTTTATGTAACTTAGTGTTTAACTTACTTTCCATTTTGAGGCAAGAATTAGCTGAACAATATTATAATTTAAATATTTCTTGCTATCATTATTGTAAATTAGAGCATCAGAAGCTTAGTGTCTCAGTGATTCATGACGCTTATACATGACCAGTCAAGCACATTTGCATCATATTGCTTAGCGACTCATTTTCTGCATGCTTACACATTTAATACTTTAGGGGTCATGTAATAAAATTTTCACAATTAATTGAAATGAAAATAAGCCAGGATTTTATAACAAAATGCCTAACAGGTAATAATAACTATAACATTTTTTGTATTTGGCAAGTTATTTTAAATTTGTAATGGATGTTAGAATCTCTGACTTCGGAATGTGTTGCCTGTATCCATAATGGACCAAATGTATATCAGGTTTGATGTATGTTTTATACATTAGAGAGCAAAACTGAATTTCTGGTAACTCTGATGTCTAAAAGGATGTATACCACTAAGGCCACATAAGACTGCATCTGAAAGAGAAGGAAAATAGCCTAATACAATAGCTGACATCTCTGGTAACTGCTAATATTCTCTCCAAAATAGTATCCTAAAGCTCTGATTCTCAGGGTGTTCTAGCAAGTGGAAGATTTGAATGCTATTATATTGTGATCCTGAAACCTGTATGAATGATATCAACACCCTGTTGAAAGGTGTACTGAGGGCCTTGTTGCTTTTTTTTTTTTTTTTTAACTGGTAAGACTGTAGTGGAAAGCTTTTCTCTGTCCTGCCTGATCTTGCTGGACAGGTTTCTCCCCCATCTACTGATCTCACAGCTACATATAAAATAATCATTCAGAAGCTTAATAATAATTATAGTTGATTGACCCATGTCTCAGGCTTATTACTCACTAGTTCTTACATATAAATTAACCCATTTCTAAAAATATGTGTTTTTCTACACGTTTCTGTGGCTTTACCTGTCTAGTATATCTTGTTGCTCTGGCAGCTTGCTGGCATCTGCCTTAATTCTCCCCTTCTTCATCTATATCTCCATTTGAATCTTCCACCTAGCTATATTCTGCCATGCCATAGGCAAAAGCAGCTTTATTCATCGATCAATAAAAGCAACACATATTTGTAGTGTATAGAAGGACATCCCACATCAAAACTGTGTAGGAAAAAAAACCACAATTCTCTGCCTGAAAATAGGGGTCTTATTTTATCTGGGTCATGCTAAACCTTCTATGAGACACCGAGTCTTCAGATCAAAGAACACAACAATCCTGTTGCTCATGACCAGGTCAAGCCATGGTCCATAGTTATGCCAGCTCAGGCCTCAGACAGTGTCACCAAAACAATCACAAGTATTCATCTTTAGAAAGTGATTTTTCCATTCTCCTGACTTTTACACAAATAATTGTACTCAATTTTCGTCCTTTAGAACATCCACTTTCTTCTGAGTCAGATAATTATATCAAAGTGACAAAATATAGTCAAGGTTATCTGATTTACTCACGGACATTGAGATTGCACTATGCTCGGATGAAAATTGCACAGTAAGGTAAATAGTAGCCGGAAAGCAAAGGCATGGTGAACATTCCAAAGCCCTTCTCTGCTGTATTTTCAAACAAAGCATCAACAAAACTCTCATCCTCCATAATTATCTGGTCTGCACAGAACTACCAAAGTAAGATAATCACATTAAAATTAGATTTCAGGGGTGAAAAAAGAATTTAATTGTCGTGTTTGATTTTTTTCTATGACTTAATTTTTATTGCTTTTTAATTAAACATGATATTAGTTACATATTTAATAAAGCAATCGGATAAACATACCTCTTTCTAAGATTATGGTTCTTAAAAATAATGGCATATGTAATTTAACATAATACTGTGGGAAATAAGTAACCTTGCAATGAATTAATAATGGCATTTCATCCATGTAAATTCAATTACATGGATAAGTGCTTAGAGTAGATTTTGTTATAGTCAATGAGTATAAAGTTGTAAATTTGGAGACTCTTAGTAGTTTCAAATCAAATACATCTTAGATGTATTTATTAAATTTGAACAAAGCAAAAAATAAATTCCAAATTTTACCTAATCCATTATACTTTTTGCCTTAATTTTATTGTATGTGTATTAAGGACAAATATAACAGTCCTAATATTGGAATATTTACACTTGCATATGTAACTGCTTCATTTTTTAGCAAATAGAAATTATTAACTTCATAAATAAAAAGAATTTAATAGAAAAAAACAATTATCAAAATTACTCTAAAAAAGATAATTTTGGCCTTTTTCTTAAATGTAAGAAAAATTTGCCCATTACTTTCAATTACAATTGTTTCTTTTCCATGTTCATAGCATAAAAATACTTTTAATAAACTCTTGCCTTTTAATTTATCCTTTATAATTTTGTTAGTTGTAATAATTTTATAAAATACACCATAGTAAAGTCTAGAATTAATTTTATAAAGTTTCTTTTATTTTGTTGTAATTTAAATAAGGTATTTTACATTTGTCTTTATAACAATCTGATTCCTAAATACATATTTAAAAATAATATTCCATAGTTTATATTTTGAGAAGAAATTAATGTGACCTCTTTATTAAAGAATAAAATTAAGATTCTGTCATCCTTACATTTTAAAATCAATGAAAAATGACTTTAAAACTTCTAAATGAGCCGGGCGGTGGTGGCGCATGCCTTTAATCCCAGCACTTGGGAGGCAGAGGCAGGCGGATCTCTGTGAGTTCGAGACCAGCCTGGTCTACAAGAGCTAGTTCCAGGACAGGCTCCAAAACCACAGAGAAACCCTTCGAAAAACCAAAAAAAAAAAAAATTCCCAAGCATAATTTCTTATTTATAATATGAGAGTGTATAACTACAGGGTAAGGAAGAATGAGTGAAGAAGAAATATCAGCCACCTAACAAAGAGACTGCACAAAAGGCATATTGTCAAGACTGACTGCTGACATTATTGTTTTATATATATAGTTATATCATAGTCAACCTCAGGTCATCCAACTTGCCGTCTCTCAAGATTTAATTCTGCAACATCTTTCAATTAAACACACACACACAAGCATACACACACACATGCATAAGAACACGTATACACACATGGAAATGAGCAGGACAAAGGTAGCTTATCTAAAACTCTAAAGAAAGGCCAGACTTTGAGAAATATTTTCTTTGATATTCAATTATGACCAAGCAAATATATAGAAATGGAAATTATAAATGGCAGCAGCCCTGTGAGAGTGAAAAAGAGAGTAGGAACAAATACATGGAGAGGGCATTCTATGGAAAGAGATGGTACCAGTGTCATGGTAATGGGAACATACTAAACAGATGGCTTCGGAGAGAAGCATCAATTGTATACCATCTTAGTCTACTGTTCTGAAACTTCAGCATCTACCTGTGCTCACGAATGTGTAGTATGAATGTTTTCCATTCTCAGTTTTTCTAAAGCTTTATTTCTAAATGGTCTTGTGACTGAAAGTTTTAGTTAATTGCAATGCACTTAAGTTTAGTAGCATTCAGAAAGACTTGAGCTGAGCTAAAGTGATTTGGGGATATTTAAAACAACACATTTTTATTATTAAAAGTAGTTTCTTCTCTCACACAATACACCCAGACCACGGTCTCCTCTTGTTGTACTTTTACAAGCTCTCTCCACCTCCCCCTCTCCACAGATTCACTCCCCCTCTGTTTTCCTTCAGAAAAAAGCAGGCCTCCAAGAGACAAAAATCAAAGGCAACAAAATGCCATTGAATGGGACAAGGTAAAAGCCCTCACTCATAGTGAGGCAACTCAATAGGACAGCAGTTTCTCAACCCGTGGATCAAGACCCTTTTGGAGTCTCTTGTCAGATATCCTGCATATCAGATACTTACAATGTGATTCATATCAGTAGTGAAATTACAGTTATGAAGCGGAGACAAACTAATTTTATTGTTGGGGGTCACCACAACATGAGGAAGTGTACAAAATGGTCACANTATGTATACAATATTCTGTCTGTGTGTATGTCTGTAGGCCAGAAGAGGGCACCAGACCTCATTACAGATGGTTGTGAGCCACCATGTGTGGTTGCCGGGAATTGAACTCAGGACCTTTGGAAGAGCAGGCAGTGCTCTTAACCATTGAGCCATCTCTCCAGCCCCAAGACATCTCTTTTGTTGCTCTCCCCCTCCATCGTGCCTCCACCCTGCCTCCTGCACCCAGCTCGCCCAACATTTTAAAGTTTAAATCAAGTTGTGTGGAAAAGGGTACAGTAATTTAATTACAAAAATAAATATTACAGAAAGAGTCCACAAAGGAACAGATTAACAGTCTGGGCCATACTCTAAATTATCCAGAAACAGCTGGTGCCCTTCATAAATTTCTTCAAGGTAAGGTCCTAGCTCTAGGCTCCTGTGCCAGGACTCTCTCCGGTACACACCCCTGGATTCCAGCCATTCTGAAATGCCAGAATTCTACTGAATACATGCACACATGTAGTGCCCTCAGCCTCATAAGAATGTGTTGCAAAGACCAAAAGGCAAAGCAAGCTGTTAACTGTGTGGATAACTTTAGCCATGCATATCTCTGCTATATCCAATCTTTCTGTAAACCATTTTTAAACTTGGGATAGATTCTAATGTCTTCAGTTATCTTAAAATAGTATAATGTTCTAACAAGAAAAAAAAAAACAGACTCTAGGCAAGGGGTTTTGATCCTACTTCATGTTCTGGCTTGGGGGGAGCCTAGCCAGTTTGGATGTTCACCTTCCTAGACATGGACGGAGGGGGGAGGACCTTGGACTTCCCACAGGGCAGGGAACCATGACTGCTCTTTGGATAGGAGAGGGAGGGGGAGAAGAGAGGGGGGAGGGGAAGAAGAGGGGGGG